>NC_091466.1:13642743-13700243 GCF_027789765.1 Dendropsophus ebraccatus | reverse complement strand
TGCGCTTCACACTGAGACGCCTTCGTTCCTTCACATCCTGCGGTATCGGTGTGGTTGTTTTGCAACCTGTTGCGCTTGGTCTGCTATTGAGCTTCTATTTTCTTCCTTATTGCCGAGCCTTTACAATGCTCAATCAATAATGTGGCTGTTTTGTTGTGATGGTATTTAATAAAGATTTTCATATTTTTCTATTTTTGGTAGTGAATTTGTGATAATTCCTTTTGGGCATTTATATTTATTGTAGATGTAGCAAATCATGTGGCTGGGTCACACAAACTCAAAATCGAATCAGCGGTGGGGAGAAGTGGTGAGTCACATCCAAGCTCACTGCTAATTGCCCTGTGGAAGATGGTGGCATACACTAAACAGCTGCAGTTACCCACAGATTGTAAACAATCATGTGGCCCATTCACTTCATGATAGTCACCTACACATTCTTGTTTACATGGGAAGACATGTGAGCGACATCCTATGATTTCGAGTGCTCGCAAAAAAAGATGTGTTTAGCCAATGATAAAGAGATTTACTGTTCATCAACTGATGTCTGGCCCTTTTATCGGCAGTGAGGGTTCTAAAGTTTTATCACAACGCAAAAAGTGGTGACCTCCCTGATGCTCCTCTGGGTAAATTTACTTCTGTATTGCAAAATCTAGGTGATTGCTTTTCTAGACAATTGGAGTCAAGGGGATAGAAAACTGGATTGTTTTGAGATGTTCTACAAGCCAGACCATCTTAGGGCACAAATTCAGTTTGGTCCCCCTCACCCTTATGAAGCACAGGTGTTAGCAGTAAGAGGGGCATTCTTTTATAACTCTGCCCTAGCCAGAATAGTACTGTAAAAGTACTGTAAAAAATTATACCTAGAGAGTCAATGGGGGGAATTTCTGGGGGAAAGTCTAGGGGGGAAGGTCTAGTCAAGGCAACCTCCCCCCCCCCCCCCCAAAAAAAAAGACAAAAAAAAAAAACAGTGCAGCAGGGAGTGGTGGGAACATTTATCAAGTTATACTTACCTGTCCTGGTGCTCTGCAGCCACAATGTCACGGCTGTGATGTCATAGTTCCTCAGAAATCGGCCACTTTGGCAATCAGTGACTGAGGTGGGACGCCACTGCAGTCCCTGATTGGGTGTGTTGCTGGTTTCTGTGGGTCAAGACACTGGATAACCCCTTTAAGTGACCTATTGGGCATTTTTTTTGTTCTAATTTTTTTATATTTTATTCCTTGAAGGAATTTGTAAATGAAATGTAAAAAAAAATTCCAATAAATGCAATAGGTTACTGCAGAACACAACAGAACTAATCTCTTATGTGTCTTTCAGTAACATATTGCATTTTTTCTTTGTCATTTTTGTACATTTAATTTATGCATCACTTCAAGGAACAAAATTTTTCAAGAAAGAAAAATTAGAAATAAAAAATGCAACACGACACTGTGGCGTGCGGGAGATATAACTCACAGACGAACAATCGTCAGTTATTGAAGGTGTATGGTGACATTTACCCTAGCACCATGAGGTGCCAGGTCGATTATCAACCTTGATTGAGCACCCTCATGCTCAAATGAGCAATATACTTAACCAATAAGCTTAACAGTAGTCATGACGTCACAGAAATGGAGAGAAACCTTCTGATTGGCACATTAACTACCTGGCATTGACATCTAATGTTCATGGTAGCCTCATAAATTCTCCCTGACATATCAGAGCAGAAGCCTTGACCAGGTCTCTGTGCTGGCCATATTTGGGCTAAGGCCACAAAAAGCCTCTCAACCGAGTTCCACTCAGGGGCATCAGGGGGAACAAGGCAAGACAAGGACCAATCCTGAGGTGACCCCTGAAAGAGAGAGACAATTACTGCAACCCTCTCAGCGTCAGATGAGAAAGAGTTAAACCTATCCAGATACCCATCAAACCTATCTGGTAACATTTTAGATTTATGATGGGTGGTTTGGACAGTGGCGGTTGCTGGAGCCTACGTAGCAGTAGATTGGGACGTTGTCTGGGGAAGTCCGTCTACTCCTGCCATCCCTTTAAGCTGGGTGACCAACTTGTTCAGGCTGTCGATTACTGATGGCTCAGTGTTCATGTCAAACCGCTGGTGTGGATAGGGGCCTACGATAATGTCACATTAGAACTGTGGTGGTTGCACCTTTTAGTGCCCAACCGCTGGGATGATGTATGTTGGTGGTTGGAAAATAGCTCAGCCAGTCATGGTACGGTCGTGATGTCAGTGCTAACTCAGCACACAGGTGTGATGTTATACCTGCTTTGTTTAGTGGCTGGCTATATTGATCCCCAATGGTCGGTGACCTGCTGGGTTGTGATGGGTCCCGTGGGCTCTTATCACGGTAGTCCAAAGTTGGGAGCTGACTCACCCGGACTGCCGTCACACATAGAGAGTGAAAAATGACCGAAGGACAGTGTAGCCTGTGTTTATAGGTGCTGGTTCAACAATTACTGAGTCCCAGTAGAATAAATAAAGCAGTTTTCACTGAAAGTCTCTTACAATACAGGATAGTGGTGCAACAAGTGACTTCTGAGATACAGACTTAATTTCACTGAATCAGTGCTGAGAGATGAGTAGAATAGGAGAGTTCAGAAGAGTGGAGAGGAGTTTGTCGGGAGAACACCAACCCAGTGTAGAAATGTGCTCTGCCGAAACTTGTAATGAGAGATACTTGAAGAATATTTGACCTGAATGTCGCTATAACCACCTTCTGCCCTGCAGTGTCGGGTTTCCCGTCCTACGAGGGTGACACAAGACCCAGTCTTGGTTACCTAAGTGTAGCTAAGTGTCCGAGTGTGTCCTGCGTCGCGAGATAGAGTACGTAGACCTTGATTACATTTGCTTTGCTCTATCCGGGTTAGAGAGGTTCTCGGCGTGGGCTGGGGTGATCTCTGACTTGTCCTCATCTAGCTACATAGCACTGCATTGTGTCTGTAGTGATAGTTTTAGAAAAAAAGTCTCTGCGTTCTCCATACACGTGTGTCTGTTCACTATCACAGTTAGACTACACTGAAATGTCCCCTAGGGATTGTGTTGTGGATGCATAGAGTGCAGGGATAGATAGAAGAAAAGCATCTTTTATTTGTTGGCACAGACCATGTGGTACAAAAACAGTAACCATCTAGTGATTATAGCTGTGCAACACAGAACCTGACCATAACATCGACACCTTGAGGTAAAACTAGAGAATACAACCACTGAAGGAATAGCTTTCTGACCATTGCCTAAAGCACAGAAGGACACAAGACAGGTGAGGTCCTGCACTGTCCCCCCTGCCCTTGGCGGCAGCGGGTAACTGGGCAACGGTCCCTAACCTGGAAGAGTGAAACACAAACTGAACAAATAAACACAATAAGGTTGACATAATCTAGCCAGGACAGTAACAGTCGGTCAGTGTGGTACAAAATCAACAATCAGGAGAGTAGTCAGAAGTCAAGCCAAAAATCAGGAAACCAGGAAATAGCAATCAGGAGGAAACACTCAGGGATGAGGCTCTATTGCAGGCAAAAAGGACACATAGGGAAGTATATTTATGGAGGCTGGAGTCCCAGCCCCAGAGCTGAGACTCAAGCCCCAGGCCGCACACATCCAGCTGACTGTCAGTGCTGGCCGCCAGTCAGTAATTCACAATAATAGGCACAATATTGGGAGCAGTGAAGCCCCGGCAAGATCAAGGACGCTGCCACCGCATCCCTAGCTACCAGCTCTTTGTCAGAGATGCCACTGGCGTGCCCCCTGCAACCGTAAGAGGAGGCCAGGTGCACGCTCCGGCACTGCTGGGAGCCTGGCGTGATGGTTGGCTCCTGAGAGAACACCCCCCCACCTCCCCTGAGGACCCTCACGGGGACCCCCAGGCCTAAAGGGATACAGCAAATGGAACTTTTTAACCAAACTAGAAGCATGGAGGTCTTGCGCTGACACCCAAGTCCACTCCTCTGGACCTTAACATTTCCAATGCACTAAGTACTGTAATGAATTATGGACCCTTTGGGAATCTAGGATCCGCTCTACTTCAAACTCTAATTCCCCCTGTATGACCAGAGATTTGAGCAGAGATTTATGAAATACTGGGTAAACTCGCAGGGACCGAGGCAACTGCAATCTGAATGAGACTGAATTTATTACTTTGACAATCGTAAAGGGACCTATGTAGCAAGGGCAGAGGAGACACAGAGTTGTAAGTTCTTAGCAGACAACCCGACTTTATCTGCAACCAAATAATTCAGACCAGTATGAAGTTTACGATTACCATATTTGATTTGATCCTGTTGGGCATGTTTAAGTGTTCGGATCATGTAAACGTAGCCAGAGCAGACCAAGAATAAGGTCTGCAACCAAATTTCCTATCACAAAAAATTACATATCTTCATGATGCAGACACTCAGGCACCGGCCTTTCCGGCTGCTCGCTGGGCCTAGACTGGCACTCCTTGACAAAGTGACCTGGCTTTCCACAGTACAAGCGCAAGGCCTTCTCCCGGAAGTCACGTTTGCTGTGATCAGCAAAGGGAAACTGGCAGCAAGGGTGCATACATATCTGTGCTGTCAGTTTGCCTGTAATAAGGAGGTCATTGCAGCTTTACAGATTTCAATGGGTGCTCCTAACACTGAGCTGATATCGATAACAATGTCAGTGACTTCTTATGTCTTAACACTTTTCTGACCACCCACACCACAGTCTTTAACAAGTAGATGAAAACGTACTTTGTACCTCAATGGTAGTAAGAACTGGATACGACAGGAAATCACATGAAACGGGCGTCTGATGAGTTGAAAGATCAAATATTACCTATCTGTAATCAGTGGCGCCGCAATGATGAGGTGACCTGAGTCATCTGCCTCAGGCGGCGCCACCAGCTGTTATCATGGGGGCGGCATTCAGTGGCGTAGCTACCACGGTCGCCGCGACCAGGCCGCTACTGTACTGCCACTGTATTGCTCCCATCCCGCTCCTTCTTGTGACCGCAAGCAATGTTTTGCCTGCGATCACAAGAGGAGGCTGGGACGGCCCCCGGCTGACTTGCGGGGCTGGGAGCATCTTAAAGGCGAAAAAAAACAGGTCCCGCGAAGCTCCGCCCCCTCCGCTGGAAGCCCCGCCCCCAGCCGCGGTAAGCCCGCCAGCGCGTGACAAGAAGACTAGAGGAACCATTCAGGTGAGTAAAGATTTTTTTGTTTTAAAGGGCATGATGGGGGTGTAGTGGTATGGTGGTGGAACAAGAGGATGATGGGGGGTGTAATGGTATGAGGATGATGGAACAAGAGGATGATGGGGGGTATAGTGGTATGATGATGATGGAACAAGAGGATGATGGGGGTGTAGTGGTATGATGATGGAACAAGAGGATGATGGGGGTGTAGTGGTATGATGATGGAACAAGAGGATGATGGGGGTGTAGTGGTATGATGATGGAACAAGAGGATGATGGGGGTGTAGTGGTATGATGATGGAACAAGAGGATGATGGGGGTGTAGTGGTATGATGATGGAACAAGAGGATGATGGGGGTGTAGTGGTATGATGATGATGGAACAAGAGGATGATGGGGGGTGTAGTGGTATGATGATGGAACAAGAGGATGATGGGGGTGTAGTGGTATGATGATGGAACAAGAGGATGATGGGGGTGTAGTGGTATGATGATGGAACAAGAGGATGATGGGGGTGTAGTGGTATGATGATGGAACAAGAGGATGATGGGGGTGTAGTGGTATGATGATGGAACAAGAGGATGATGGGGGTGTAGTGGTATGATGATGATGATGGAACAAGAGGATGATGGAGGTGTAGTGGTATGATGATGGAACAAGAGGATGATGGGGGTGTAGTGGTATGATGGAACAAGAGGATGATGGGGGTGTAGTGGTATGATGGAACAAGAGGATGATGGGGGGTGTAGTGGTATGATGATGGAACAAGAGATTGATGGGGGTGTAGTGGTATGATGAAGGAACAAGAGGATGATGGGGGTGTAGTGGTATGGTGGTGGAACAAGAGGATGATGGGGGGTGTAGTGGTATGATGATGATGGAACAAGAGGATGATGGGGGGTGTAGTGGTATGATGATGATGGAACATGAGGATGATGGGGGGTGTAGTGGTATGATGATGATGATGGAACAAGAGGATGATGGGGGGTGTAGTGGTATGATGGAACAAGAGGATGATGGGGGGTGTAGTGGTATGATGATGATGATGGAACAAGAGGATGATGGGGGTGTAGTGGTATGATGATGGAACAAGAGGATGATGGGGGTGTAGTGGTATGATGGAACAAGAGGATGATGGGGGGTGTAGTGGTATGATGATGGAACAAGAGATTGATGGGGGGTGTAGTGGTATGATGATGGAACAAGAGGATGATGGGGGTGTAGTGGTATGATGATGAGGGTGTAGTGGTATGATGATTAAGGAACAAGAGGATGATGAAGGGTGTAGTGGTATGATGATGAAAGGGCAGGAGGATGAAGGGGGTGGTAGTATTATGATGGAGGTGTTTGTAGTATGATTATGAAAGGGCAGGAGGATGAAAGGGGTAGTAGTATGATGATGGAGGGGCAGGAGGATGAAAGGGGTAGTAGTATGGTGATAAAGGGGCAGGAGGAGGGGACAACATGGGGGGCATCTGTAAGGGGGATAAAATGGGGGGCCATCTATATGGGGGATAACATGGGGGGCATCTATAAGAGGGACAACACAGGGGGCCATCTATAAGGGGGAAACATTGGGGGCGATCTATAAGGTGGACTACATGGGGGGTGTATACAATAGGGCATGCACAGAGGGGGGCATGTACTTTAAGGGGGGTCACATAGTGTCAGGGCTACCTACTAAATGAGGGTGTAAAGGGGACAGTACAGATGTGCAGTTTTTAGAGAGATGCTGGTGTCAGTGTGAGGAGCCTAATATGTCTGTCTGGCAGATTCTGTGGATTCGTGGCCCAGAGAAGTTCTCAAAATCGCCCACAACAGATGGAGAAGATGAAAAGGGAAGAACTCCGATCATAGAAGACGTCCCCTGTGAGTCACTTGATATAACTGCACTGTAATGTATATGGTGTATAGATCCTGTGTACAGTGCGTCCACCTCTATATGACTGTATGAAGTGATATTGGTCTATGTAAAGAGGATTATATTCAGTAGCAGCGGTGGTGTTAGTCACTATGAGGTGGTATTATTTGTTACTTGTTATCTGGTACTGTGTTTTATTGGATTTAGTATACTGGATTTGGTCAGTAACAATATGGTGGTGATGGTTGTGGTGTGGCGGTAATATTTCCCCTTGTGTACTGGTAATATTGGCAATATTGGTCTCAGTAAACAGGATTTGTTTAGTAACAGTATGGCGGTGATAATATTTCCTGTATACTGGTATTATTGGTAATATCAGTCTTGAGATATATATATATACCAATAGCATCGAGAAAGGAGGGGCCCAAGTTGACCTCTTGCACCAGGGCCCAAGAGACATTAGCTACGCCCCTAGGGGCGGCATTCAGTGGCAGATTATAATATGGGCGGTTCGGGCGGCCGCCCACATTATAATCCGCCACTGATTGTACCATGTACCAGAGACCCCCGCGCCCGGACAGCATCTGTAATTAGATGCTGGGAGCGGGGGAGACTGTATTCATAAGCGCCGCGGTGTAATGAATCAGCCACGCGGTGCTGTTACTACAGCGCGGCGCTTATGAATACAGTCTCCCCCGCTCCCAGCATCTAATTACAGATGCTGTCCGGGCTCGGGGGTCTCCGGTACTGGCATTCCACGGAACGTGGGAATGCAGCCTTTAGTCCCCCGGCTGATGTGTGGCTGCCCGGGGTGTCCCATCCTGTCTCCGGCAGTGCGCGCATCAGAGAGCTCCCTGTGCACTGGAAGTCACAGCCACAGGCGCACGGGGAGCTCTCTGATGCGCGCACTGCCGGGGACAGGACGGGACACCCCGGGCAGCCGCACATCAGCCGGGACCAGACCAGAGAGGCTCGACGGGGGAACGGATGGCAGGTGAGTTGTGTGCTGTTTTTTGTTTTTGTTTTATCTGCTGTGCAGGGGGGGGACCATATATAAGGGAGAGGGAAGAGGGGGACCATCTATAAGGGGGGGGGGAGAGGCGAGAGGGGGACCATCTATAAGGGAGGGGAAAGAGGGGGACCATCTATAAGGGAGGGGGAGAGGGGGACCATCTATAAGGGGGGGGGGAGAGGGGGACCATCTATAAGGGAGAGGGGACCATCTATAAGGGGGGGAAGAGGGGGTCCATCTATAAGGGGGGAAGAGGGGAACCATCTCCTAAAAGATCAGCACCCTCCTCTCCTGACATCCTCTGTGCTGCTGGGACTTCTCCTCTAGGATTAGCACCCTCCTCTCCTGACATCCTCTGTGCAGCAAGGGACCAAACATTTTGTTTATTGGGGACAGCAGTTGGGGGGGGGGGGGGGGGGGGCAGTAGTGTATTATAATGTGGGCGGATTGACCGGGGGGGGGGGGGGCGTCATCCTATAGTTCGCCTCGGGCAGCAGAGAGGCTAGAATCACCCCTGTCTGTAATGTTAAATAAATAGAATTACCTTTCTTGCAGTATTCCTCGGGATTCACATCCTTGGAGACATTACTGACAGGGTTATGTGCGGTGCAGATATAGGTGTCGCTCACACCACTAGGGGGTATATACAGGACACCTCGGGTCACATTGATATCACTGCTGGGTACACCACTCCATGTTATAGTCACATCTCTTCTCTCCACGGTGCAGAACACGGCCAGCGAGCAGGTGTCATTCCTGGTGATGGTGTGGCTGATCTGGATGTCTCCAGGTGATAATCTCTCTATGTAAGAAAGATTAAAACTGAGGTTTAAATATATGATCGATATTACAAGAATGGAGAAGAAAGAAGATTAAAATAAAACAAGTGGAAGGAAACTTCGGACTCATTTATAGAGAGTGTCTCCATCAGCTTCATTATAGAGAGTGTCATGTCTCCATCAGCAAAAATATATAAAAATGCTGAGTTACTTTTAGTTATATGTAGCGCAAGGATAAACTATGGGGGGAATGTTCCTAGATTCACTAACATCGAGAAACACGTGATGGTGTCTCTGTGGTGTTTTGGTTGATCTCCTTGATATCAACCATCATTCCTTTGAATGCACTTACTAGGCTTTGCTCCCAGTAGCCGGAACGCTGCTCCATACTAATGAGGGGAATATATGCGGTATCCCGGTGTAACTGTGAGGGGTTGCTGGGTGTTATGGTGCAACTGGGACCTAACTGGAACCTACTTGTCACAGTGGGGTCCGAGGATGTTATGGTGGCCCGGTCTCTAAGCACACACACAGGAGATGCAAAGTCATATGTACCTTGAAGTAAGCAATGTCCACACACTTGTAGGATGGAAGCAATAAGGCACTTTACTTGAGGTAAAACTTTGGTACAGTTCATACAGTCGCATAAGAAGGCAATATGCAGTCAGGATGATCCAACACCAGGAGTTAATGGTGAGATCTGTGGTAGCTTTCAGTGTAGTGATGAAATGGGGTTCTGAGGCAGCTAATAACTCTGATCCTCTCAGTTCTTCTATCTTTATGAGGAATAGGTTAGGCAGAGCTGAGGGTCTCACATACACTCGGGCCTGGGCAGAAGGTCTCTGGAGCAGGGTTGACCTAATGACTGAAGTTTTCTGAATTGCAGAAATTAGAGAAAAAGATATCTCAGTAGCTTGCACTGTAGTGGGACACTTTGGTATACTGGTAAGTTCAGAGAAGTCCTCTGGCATTTGGGGATTCTATCCAGTAGATCACTTACTCTTACACTGGTCCCAAACAGATGATCCAGGCTCCTCTACCAAAGGAATCTAGAAGTTCTGGGAGTAAAGATGCTGCTTTGCTTCTCTTCTAATTCCCAGACCTGAAGGTGGACTGAGAACAGTGGTCACTTCACCTGGCAAAGCCCAAAACTACACACTACACCAGTCCTAACCAGGGAATCTCACTCCTTCCAGAAGAAGGGTGGAGTTTGGAGCAAAAGTTATCTCTTGGCCCAATTAGAGGAGTTCTGTCTTGGTACCAAGGATACAAGGCTTACCTCACAGATCTCTTGTTAACTCTTGGTATACAGACAAGAAATACACAAACACGTTAGAACATGGATGTAGCTGAGCTGAGATAGCTATTAAACAAAATGGAGGGCTCTACAGAGGCTTCTGCAGTTAAATACACCACACCACAGAGTCAAACCTAGGGACACCTCATTCTACCTTACTTTGGGCAGAAATTAGTTGCTCTGGGTTACCACATACTCCCTCTCTTTAAATGGAGCCGGCCTCGGTAACTAAGGAAGGTAAAAATGTACATATAAGAGATGATAAAACACATACATATTACAGTTGTACCATGCAGAAATAATGGAACCATTATGGCAATGTAACCAAACATAGCCAACATGTATAATAACTTTGGAATGAGGAACAGTAGAAATTGTGCCACTATACAGGTTGAGTCTTTTTCCACAATGTGACATCGTCCTTAGGGAGCTCAGTGAGGCACAGGTTAAGTAGATATGAATCCTTATTTAACAATAAGTACAATCGTCCATTATAGGGTTCTAAATGTAAAGGATTAAGGTCCATACTGAAAACAAAAGATTAGTGCAATAATGAGGAACTTGGCGGTTAACCAGGCGTATAACTTTTACGGTTGCAAGACAGTTTTGAACATGAATATGCAGATAAATACATAAACAGCAATTTGTGAAGAACATTTTAGTTTCTCTACCGGGCTGGGGCAATACCCTTAGTGGTACGCTCAGAGCGTCTTAGGGGTACAGAGGTAGGCTCTAAAACAGGTTCTGGATCAAATTCTTCAGGAGCATCATGAAATTAAAGTTCAGGTTCTGAAAGTTCTGCTGGTGGAGAATCTTCTTGCAGTACAGCAGGAGTATTGGGCAAAGGAGAACACATGAGTAACCTAGGTGCAAACATCAATTCTTCCCATGAAGGAGGTCTCCGTGGAGTAAGTGGTGCTGATGAGATCTCAGAGACAGGTGTCTCAATTGTGGGTGACTCTGGAGTTAACCCTTCTTTCAAGCATAACTTGAGACGATTTCTGTGGATGTCTCATACACATCTGAAGTTGGGTAAGGAATTGACATTACAGTGTAAGGCTCTCGTTCAAACAACGGATCCAATTTTACAGTACGATGATTGTTCCTTAACCAAACACGATCTCCAATTTTCAGTGGAGCAGCATGAGCTTTTTGGTTGTAGTCTTCTTGTTGTCATCTACGAGCATCTTCCATATGTGACTCGACAATCTGTTTAGCTTCTTCCATGCGTCGACGATGTTCTTGTACCCATTCTGTTTTTGGGAGTGGGTTAATGGTATCAGGTACTTGGACACCAAGGGCGAGATCAGAAGGCAACTGACCTTGTCGTCCAAACATTAAATGGAAAGGGGTATATCCAGTAGAGGTGTGTATAGAGTTGTTGTACATGTGGACCAAATCTTTTAAACGGCTAGGCCATTCAACACCTGGAGTAACTTCAGCAGTTCTCAGCATGCCAATGATTATCTGATTCACCTTTTCACACATCCCATTTCCTTGAGAATGGTAGGCCGTGGTTCGGAGTTTCTTGCAATCCCTGTAGCTACATAACTCATTGAACAACTGGGATTCGAATACTGAACCTCGGTCAGTGAGGATTTGGTCAGGACAACCGTAGTGTTGGATGAATTCTGTGTAGAAGGCATCAGCAGTTGTCTTGGCTGTGAGATCCTTGACAGGGACAATGACAGCTAGTTTGGTGAAGTGGTCCACCATTGTTAAGGCATAGATAAAACCGGAACGGGTTGGGCCGAGCTTCACATGGTCCAAAGCCACAATTTCACAGGGTTTGTTTGTCTTGATGGGATGAAGGAGAGCTTTTTGGTCTTGACGCCCATCTTTGGTGATACTGCAAGCAGGACATTCTCGACACCAGCTCTCTATGTCGGTTCTCATCCCTATCCAGTAAAACCGGCAACGAATGGTGGCTTCAGTTTTTTGTATGCCGAAATGGCCAGAGCGGTCATGGTAGGCTTCTAGGATGAATTGAGCATCCCTTCTTGGAATCAGTATCTGATGGAGCCTTTCACCAGTGACAAGATCAAGGGTGTTTCTTAGAACAAGGTCTTTTTGTATAAACAGGCGCTTCCTCCAAAGGCGAGTTAATTCCACATCATACTGGGCTTTCTTCAGCCGAACAGGGATTCTTCCTGTGAGGAGATAGTCATGTAGTTCACCCAGAACTCTACTCTCTTCCTGTAAAGTCTTCCACCGTGATGGCTCTTGAAGAGTCTCAATTGGTGACTTAGGAGAGGCTTCCCCTTTTTTGGCAGGAACAGTAAGGGCGTTCTGTTGGGCAACTCTGGTGTAGAAAGGAGGCATTTCCACCTCTTCATACTTGTCATCTTCCGGTGGTTCCTCCCCAACAGGCAATCTTGATAACACATCAGCGTTGAGGTTAGACTTGCCACTGCAATACCTGACAGTGAACTTGTAGTTGGCTAGTCTCGATGCCCACCGTTGTTCCAGGGCTCCCAGCCGAGCAGTATTTAGATGTGCGAGGGGGTTGTTATCTGTATACACTGTAAAAGGTGTGGCAGCCAAATAGTCTTTAAACCTTTCGGTTACTGCCCAAACAAGAGCGAGCAGTTCCAGCTTGAAAGAACTGTAGTTTTTGTCATTTCTTCCAGCTCCTCTGAGACTACGACTGGCATAGGCAATCACATGTATTTTGTTGTCTTGGACTTGAGACAACACTGCGCCCAATCCTTGATGGCTGGCGTCTGTATTCATAGGATGAATGGTTGTGAATATTCTGGGTAAGCTAGAACTGGGGGGTTTGTGAGACGTTCTTTCAAGGTCTCAAAGGCGTTCTCTTGACGCTCTGTCCAGTCCACTGGAAGCTTACGGTTGCTGTTCTCCTTGGGACAACCTCTCAGTAACTCCGTGAGGGGTTCAGCCATTTGTGCAAACTTCGGAATGAAGCGGCGGTAATAACCCGCAAAGCCAAGGAAGCTGCGGACCTCTTTAACGGTAGTGGGTCTTCTCCAATCCCGGACTGCCGAGATTTTCTCAGGATCCGGTTCAACGCCTTGAGCGCTTACAACATGTCCCAGGTACTTGACACTAGGTTTCAATAGATGGCATTTGGACGGCTTGATTTTTAGGCCGTGTTGTATCAACACCCGAAATACCTCAGACAGATGATGGAGGTGGTCTTGATAGGTCTGAGAGTAAACAATCACGTCATTCAAGTACAAAAGGACACTCATGCCCTAAACATCGCTCCATAAGCATTTGGAAGGTGGCAGGGGCGTTGCACAGTCCGAATGGCATGCTATTGAACTCGAACAACCCCATAGGAGTAGTAATGTCAGTCTTTTCACGATCTTCTGGCGCCATTGGTACTTGCCAGTATCCACTGGTAAGATCAAGGGTGGAGAAGTAAGCGGCAGATCCCAGGGCCGTTAAGGATTCCTCGATGCGTGGCAAGGGATAGGCGTCCTTGTGGGTAATATTATTTAATTTGCGATAGTCCACGCAAAAACGGATAGTGCCGTCCTTCTTGACGAGGACTAGTGGGGCAGCCCAAGGACTCTCACTCTCTCTCTAATGACATTAGTACGCTTCATCTCATGGACAAGTTTCTTAACAGACTGGTACATCGCTGGTGGTATTGGGCGATGGCGCTCCTTGATGGGAGGGTGATCCCCAGTTAAGATGCGGTGTTGTATACTTGAGGTTCTTCCAAAGTCCAAGGGATGTTTGCTGAAGGCTTCTTCATAATGCCTAGGATTCCATTGATCTGCTCCACAGGAGTATTGGCATCTCCTACGTTTAACTCGGTCCACCAAGATTTTGCATCACTTTCGGCAATTTGGTTGGAATTTTGAGTAACTGAGATCTCACCAGAGAGGACATCTTCTGGGTCAAACTGGAATAGACGGGCCACGGGATGGAATTTGTGGAGCTCAACAGGTGCATCGCTGAGGTTTAACAGCCGTACGGGAACTCTTCCGTTGGAAACAGTGACAAGGCTGCGTGCAGAAAACACAAGTGGATAACCTTCGAGTAGGATGGGAAAAAGGAAGGCCTCGTAGTCCTTATTTCCAATGCCTGGACGGGCACGACACCACAGCATGGTCTCTGATCCTGGTTGTAGGGTTACAGGTCGGGCATCAATAATGCGGGCTCTGACGACCTCACCGGCGTTGTTGGCAATTTTTTGGTGAGCACTGATGACACACATGGCTTGTTGTATGCTTCCTTTGTCACTAGGGTGAGCTGTAGGGAGAGAAGCATGCAAGGCAGGCAACACTTCTGGGAAACAGTGGCGTAATACTTTCATGCCCAATAATACATCAGCAAACCCGTTATCTTCTACATTTGTGACAATCACTCCCTGTCTTGACAATTCTATACCCCCAACATGTATGGTAGGTTCCCAATAACCCTGTTGTGGTATAGGGCATCCGTTACTGGCAAGCACGTTTATCCATATATCAGGTGTACTATTGAGTTCACTTATGTCCCAAAGAAATGTCTGTTTACGCAAGGTGGTTACTTGAGAACCGGTGTCCACAAGAGCTTGTAGGGGGACCCCGTTCACAAAGATGGTTATGTGCGGGAAGGCCGATACATAGCGGGAGACCGATACTGGTGATCTAGCTGGACCTTTACCTCCTTCTCCCGAGGGACGGTCCTCCGCCTCGGGAGTAGTTTGTCTAACTGGAAACACTGAGCTTTAGTATGTCCATACCTGCCGCAATAAGAACAAAGGGGCTTTCCACGCTGAAAGGGTCTATCTAGGTGGGGGCTCAGGAGAGAGATGTCTACCCTGAGGAGACTCGGTAGGTACGGGTGCTCTGTTCAGGCTGTCAATCCTTAGGGACATCCGCTCCAGTTTCTTACTCAGGTCATCAAACCGGGTCTTGTAGAAGTCTCTGAAATCGGCTGGTGTAGACTGCACTGGGCAGCTGGTGAGGTGCCTGCAGGAAATAATGAGAGGTGAAGTCATGCCCACAGTGGGCGCAGCTGGGGAAGCATAGGTGACAGGGCTTGGTGTGGATTGCTCCTGTCCAAACACTTTAAAAGCTAAAGTCTTGAATTCAGCAAAGGTGAAACTGGGGTGCTGTGCAGCTAGCATCCGAAGTTGACTTTGCAGCAATGAAGAATTTGCTCCCTCTATAAAGCGATCAATCAAGGTCTTGTCAGAGTTTGTCCTTTCATATGGAGCTATATGTATTATGGCTGAGAAGGCCTCCTGGAGGGATAAAGCATAGTCCCGTAGACTTTCACCTGGACGTTGACATTTGGAGTAGAAACGTATCTTGACCTCGGAGATGGACGTGACCTCAAATGTGTCTTTCAGTTTATCAAAGATCTGTTCAATAGTCTTTTTCTCAGATGGTAGCCATGTCCTGACTTCCCTGGTAGCAGCACCCTCTAGTTGGCTTATCAGGTAAATGGCTTTTTGTTCTGCATTTAGAGGACAAAACTGAAAGTAATTTAGCATATGTTCACGAAAGTTGCTGAGAGTATGTGTATCACCATTATAGCGTGGCAACCATGGTGCACCAGGGTAGAAAGGCATAGAATAGGACATGGAGCCTGCCAGTGGTGTGAAAGGGCGACTGGAAGCAGCTTGGTTTGAATCACTTGAATGATCCATGCTGTGATCAGGTTGTACTGTAATTGGTACACTGACTGTTTAAGAAGCTGAAGTATTGTTGGCAGCTTGTATGTTGGGCAATTGTAATGCACCGGCCCTTTAAGAACAGTGTGTTGGTGATAGGACAGTCTTTATAGCAATACAGCAGGGCTATTATGGAGCTCCCTCTCTTTTTCATAAGCACTCCCTGGGTAAGACACAGCAGACAATCGCAGGTACAGGTAGCAGAAATACAGATAGGTACAAGGCAATGCTGGAGCTGTATGCAGACTGGAGACTGACAGTACACAGGAGGAGATGCAGCATCTGCAGCAGGACAGGACATGCACTCTCTGGATAATACAGGACACAAGAGGAGATGCAGCATCTGCAGCAGGACAGGACATGCACTCTCTGGATAATACAGGACACAAGAGGAGATGCAGCATCTGCAGCAGGACAGGACATGCACTCTCTGGATAATACAGGACACAAGAGGAGATGCAGCATCTGCAGCAGGACAGGACATGCACTCTCGGGATAATACAGTACACAGGAGGAGATGCAGTATCTGCAGCAGGACAGGACATGCACTCTCTGGATAATACAGTACACAGGAGGAGATGCAGCATCTGCAGCAGGACAGGACATGCACTCTCTGGATAATACAGTACACAGGAGGAGATGCAGCATCTGCAGCAGGACAGGACATGCACTCTCTGGATAATACAGGACACAAGAGGAGATGCAGCATCTGCAGCAGGACAGGACATGCACTCTCTGGATAATACAGGACACAGGAGGAGATGCAGTATCTGCAGCAGGACAGGACATGCACTCTCGGGATAATACAGGACACAAGAGGAGATGCAGCATCTGCAGCAGGACAGGACATGCACTCTCGGGATAATACAGGACACAGGAGGAGATGCAGTATCTGCAGCAGGACAGGACATGCACTCTCTGGATAATACAGTACACAGGAGGAGATGCAGTATCTGCAGCAGGACAGGACATGCACTCTCGGGATAATACAGGACACAGTTCACAGAGAAATCTTATTTTTTTTCCACTTCTGTAGACAGAATTCTTGCTTTGCTCCTTGCAAACCAACACAGATACAATGTTGCATCCTTGCAGACACTGGCAGACGGTAACTAAGGTGGGCGGGGACGGATTTTTGCAGAGAAGACACACAGAAATTGGTGCTTTAACCCTTGGTGTGCTATTATAGTGATGAATACTGCAGCAAGCAGAGGTACTTCCCAACATAAAATGAATAGATTGTCTGGCAATAGCAACTTGCACTTCACACAGTCCTTCTCTCCATAGTACAAGCATTAACAGTAGCTTCTCAAATACACAGTCTCTCACTATCAGCAGGATAGAGATTAATATGCTGTTCTGGCACTTGTAGTTCCACACAAAAATCACTTTTCAAAGGCACATGAGGTAGATCCTGTTTGTGGACGCCAAAATTGTGCGGCATCCCGGTGTAACTGTAAGGGGTTGCTGGGTGTTATGGTGCAACAGGAGCCTAACTGGAACCTACTTGTCACGGTGGGGTCCGAGGGTGTTATGATGGCCTGGCCTCTCAGCACACACTTGTAGGATGGAAGCAATAAGGCACTTTACTTAAGGTAAAACTTTGGTACAGTTCATACAGTTGCAGAAGGTGACAATATGCAGTCAGGATGACCCAACACCAGGAGTTAATGGTGAGATCTGTGGTAGCTTTCAGTTTGGTAATGGAATGGGGTTCTGAGGCAGCTAATAACTCTTTGATCCTCTCAGTTCTTCTATCTTTATGAGCAGCTTACTGAGGAATAGGTTAGGCAGAGCTGAGGGTCTCACATACACTCGGGCCTGGGCAGAAGGTCTCTGGAGCAGGGTTGACCTAATGACTGAAGTTTTCTGAATTGCAGAAATTAGAGGAAGATATCTCAGTAGCTTGAACTGGAGTGGGACACTTTGGTATACTGGTAAGTTCAGAGAAGTCCTCTGGCATTTAGGGATTCTATCCAGTAGATCACTTACTCTTACACTGGTCCCAAACAGATGATCCAGGCTCCTCTACCAAAGAGATCTAGTAGTTCTGGGAGTAAAGATGCTGCTTTGCTTCTCTTCTAATTCCCAGACCTGAAGGTGGACTGAGAACAGTGGTCACTTCACCTGGCAGAGCCTGACACTACACACTACACTGGTCCTCACCAGGGAATCTAACTCCTTCCTGGAGAAGGGTGGAGTTCAGGGCAAAAAGTTATCTCTTGGCCCAATCAGAGGAGTTCTGTCTTGGTACCAAGGATACAAGGCTTACCTCACAGATCTCTTGTTAACTCTTGGTATACAGACAAGAAATACAAAAGCACATGTTAGAACATGGATGTAGCTGAGCTGATGTAGCGAACAGACAAAATGGAGGGCTCTACAGAGACTTCTGCATTTAAATACACCACACCACAGAGTCAAAACTAGGGAGACCTCATTCTACCTTACTTTGGGCAGAAATCAGTTCCTCTGGGTTACCACATACCTACCATATACAGTGACTCCAACCTACCATATACAGTGACTATAACCTACTATATACAGTAATTATAACCTACCATATACAGTGACTGTAACCTACCATATACAGTGACTATAACCTGCTATATACAGTGATTATAACCTACCATATACAGTGACTGTAACCTACCATATACAGTGACTATAACCCAGTGGCGGATTAAAAGTACCCTGGGCCCCTGACTGTCCACCCAAGCTGGCCCCCCCCCCCAGTCAATTCGCCCACATTATAATCCGCTACTGCCCCCCCCCCACGCTGTTCCCAATAAACATTGCCTGCCTCCCCTCCCTGCTGGCCCCAATAAACACAATGTTCGGTCCCTTGCTGCTACCCCCAGTAAGCATTGCCCACCCCACCCCCACCTCTTCCCCCCCTTCCCCCCCCTCATAGATGGTCCCCCTCTTTCCCCCCTTATAGATGGTCCCCCTCTTCCCCCCCCTTATAGATGGCCCCCCTCTTTCCCCCTTATAGATGGTCCCCCTCTTTCCCCCCCCCCCCCCCCCTTATAGATGGCCCCCCAGTCAGTAAATAACACAAAAATAACAAAATACAACTCACCTACCATGCGTTCCCCCGTCGATCCTCTCTCCTTCTGCAGTCTCCGGCTGATGCGCGGCTGCCGGGGGTGTCCCGTCCTCTCCCCGGCAGCGCGCGCATCACACAGCTCCTAGTGCCGCCTGGGCCCTGACTTCTGGTACAGAGATCGGCAGTACCGGAAGTCAGGGCACTAGGCGTACAGGGAGCTGTGTGATGCGCGCGCTGCCGGGGAGACGGGACACCCCCGGCAGCCGCGCATCAGCCGGAGACTCTTGTGACCGCAAGTGAAACAATGCTTGCGGTCACAAGAGTGCAGTGGCGAGGGGGCCTCCCGGGCGGCATTATAATGTGGGCGGCGTGGCATGGGCCCCCCCCCGGAGCCTCGGGCGGGCGCCCAAACCGCCCACATTATAATCCGCCACTGCTATAACCTACCATATACAGCGACTATAACCTACCAAATACAGTAACTATAACCTACCATTTACAGTGACTATAACCAGGGCCGGCGTCAGCACCTGGCATACTCGGGCAAGTGCCGGGGCCCACAGCCGCCCAAGGGGCCCCCGACACTTGCCCAAGCAGTGAGACAGACGCCCGCCGCATCACTGACCCCCGGGGGAGCGGGTGCTGCCGACACCAAGTCTGGGGGAGGGCTGGAGGGGCTGGGGATTGGGGAAGGACCTGCCGTGTTTGCTGCACTGGGGAAGGACCTGTGGTGACGTCATAAGGGGGCGGGGCTGAGAACAGGAGAGTCTGCATATGGATGAAGGACCTGTGATCATTGTCATGTGACATAAGGAGGCGGGGCTCACTAATACCTTCCCTCTGTATGCTGTGAGTTTTAGTCCTTCTCTTATATCTCCTCCTGTAATGGCCTCTGATCTCCCATAATAACAGGCTGTCCATGCTAGGAGTTGTAGTTCTCCTCATATCTCCTGTAATGGCCTCTGATCTCCCATAATAACAGGCTGTCCATGCTGGAAGTTGTAGTCCTCTTATATCTCCTTCTGTAATGTCCTCTGATCTCCCATAATAACAGGCTGTCCATGCTGGGAGTTGTAGTACTCCTCTTAAATCTCCTCCTGTAATGTCCTTTGATCTCCCATAATAACAGGCTGGACATGCTGGGAGTTGTAGTCCTATTATATATCCTCCTGTAATGTCCTCTGATATCCCATAATAACAGGCTGGACACGCTGGGAGTTGTAGTCCTATTATATCTCCTCCTGTAATGTCCTCTGATATCCCATAATAACAGGCTGGACATGCTGGGAGTTGTAGTTCCCCCTGGTATACCTCATGTAAAGTCTCCTGATTGTAACTCCATTCTAGCCTGCTCTATGGTGAAGAAGCTAGAATACAGACTCCAGGGGGACGACCTCCTTCTAGCACCTCCATTCTAGTCCATTCTAGCATGGATGCGCTCTCACCAACAGGCGCAGAGCGATGACGTCATCACGCCTGCTGGTGGATCCACAAGGCGCACACAAGGGAGAAGAGGACCCGTCCCCCGGATTAGTGAGTATGTTTTATTTTTTTATTTTCTTGTGCTGAGGGAGATCAGGGGGCATTTCTATGGGGACAGAGCAGGGGGCATTACTATGGGGACAGAGGGCATTATTACTATATGGGGGGCACAGCACGGGACCCACAAACCTCCTTACTTTACTGCACATGACACCAAACAGTGGAGTTACTACTGTATAGGAGCCTATGGGTGGGAAAAAGGGAAGGAAGTTACTGGAAAAGTGCGGAGCCTAACATGTTTGTCTGGCAGGTCCCGAAGAGATGAATTGTAGCTGGAAGAAATCATCATGGAGGTCTGGGCCAGATGGAGAGGAAACGGAGAGCGATCGCCTCAGATCAAGGAAGACGTCACCTGTCAGTTACTGAATCACTTTTTTTTTTCGGTATTTTGTCAAACTTTTTTTGGTAGGTGTGCCCCGAGGTGCGCTATACAAAGGGGCCCGCTGAGGCTCTCTCGCCAAGGGCCCACAAAAACCTGGAGTCGGCCCTGACTATAACCTACCATATACAGTAACTATAACCTACCATATACAGTGACTATAACCTACCATATACAGTAACTATAACCTACGATATACAGTAACTATAACCTACGATATACAGTGACTATAACCTACGATATACAGTGACTATAACCTACCGTATACAGCGACTATAACCTACCATATACAGTAACTATAACCTACCATATACAGTAACTATAACCTACCATATACAGTAACTATAACCTACCATATACAGTAACTATAACCTACGATATACAGTGACTATAACCTACGATATACAGTGACTATTACCTACCGTATACAGCGACTATAACCTACCATATACAGTAATTATAACCTACCATATACAGTGACTATAATAACCCACCATATACAGTAACTATAACCTACCATATACAGTGACTATAACCTACCATATACAGTGACTATAACCTACCATATACAGTGACTATAACCTACCATATACAGCGACTATGACCTACCATATACAGTGACTATAACCTACCATATACAGTGACTATAACCTACCATATACAGCGACTATGACCTACCATATACAGTGACTATAACCTACCATATACAGTGACTATAACCTACCATATACAGTAACTATAACCTACCATATACAGTGCCTATAACCTACCGTATATAGTGAGATTAAACATCATACAGGTCCTGCCTTCTCCTGTTGGCCGTATATCTGCAGTATACATCCTCTGATCCTGCTGTGATAACTTAGAGATATACAGGGATCCATCAGTCTCACCGCTCATTCTTCCCATATACTCTGGTGGAGCTGATGTATCATCTATAGGTTCTCCAGGTTTAGTTTGAGCTATAATAGCGTTAGCCAAAAGCCAGTAGATGATTTTGATTTCCTTCTGTTGGACGCGTAGAATGACGTCTCCTCCTACAGCTCCGAATACATCTTTCTGTGCACAGGAATCATCACAGACCACACCTGATATAAAGGAAATATACTGGGTGAATAGGTGGCTGACTGATTAAAGAAATCGCAGCAATAAAGGAATAATATTTGCCCATTAATATGAATTTTCCTTGCTGGGTGCGTTAGTGCATTAGCCTTTGAGCAGACTGGTTGAGAATGCAAGGGTCTACAAGCAGTGGTCTGGCTGAAATATACATAGCTACATGGGGGGGCTTATCTACTATAGGGGACTGTATAAGGGGGCTTATCTACTATAGGGGACTGCATGGGGGGGATTATTTACTACATGGAACTGTATTGGGGAAGCTTATCTACTGTATGAGGCCTAACTACTATAGGGGACTGCATAAGGGGGCTTATTTACTATGGGGGATTATACACTATAGGGTACTGCATAAGGGGTCTTATCTACTATGGGGGACTTATCTACTATAGGAGACTGTATAAGGGGGCTTATCTACTATAGGGGCTGCATAGGGGGGCTTATCTACTATAGGGGCTGCATAGGGGGGCTTATCTACTATAGAGAACTGGTGGCTTATCTACTTTAGGGGGCTGGGAAAATGATAGAGAAAGGCGGCACTCCGGACTTAGTGAATAAAAGTCGTTTGGTTTATTTACCCAACATGCTGTTCTGCAAAAAAATTTTTGCTTGTACTTTAGGGGGCAGGATGGGGGCTTTTCTAATATAGTGGACTGCGTAAGGGGGCTTATCTACTACAGGGGCTTATCTTCTATAGAGGCTGCATGGGAGACTTATCTACTATAGGGGACTGCATAAAAGGGCTTGTTTACTATAGGGGACTGCATAGGAGACTTATCTACTATAGTGGACTGCATAAGAGGACTTATTTACTATAGGGGACTGCATAGGAGACATATCTACTATAGGGGACTGCATGGGGCAGCTTATCTACTATAGAGGACTGCATAAAAGGGCATATCTACTATAGGGCACTGCGTGGGGCTTATCTACTATAGGGGACTGCATTGGGGGAGGATGTCATCTACTGTATGGAGACTGCACAGTGGGTTCTGCTTACTATATGGGGACTTCACAGAGGAGGCCAGTACTATAAGGGGGCTACTATTAGGGGTAGGCACTAGAGATGAGCAAAGCAAGTGGAAATTAATTTTGGGAGCTTTGCAAATTTTGGGTCAAAATCCAATTTGCGAATCTTAACAAATTTCAATAAAACAGCCCAAACTATAGTAGCTACAATACTGGGACTATTACAGAAGGGAAACTGGTAGAGCGTTTTCTTGTAAAAGTGTAAACAATTGGAAAAATCACAATTAAAAAAAAATGTCAATTAGCCAGTCAATGATCCAATTTCCACCATGGGCAGCAGTGGACCTTGATCGATCAGTGGCGTAATATACATTTTTTCCCAGGACAGGAGTGGACATTGGCACTAGGGATGGTCCGAACCTGAACGCTCAGCATCGGATTCCCGCTGTCTGCCCGCTCCGTACAGCGGGCGGATACAGCGGGAGGACCGACTGGAAAACTGGGATACAGCCTATGGTAATCAACCAGGTTCGGACCATCCCTAATTGGCACCATAGCACCACGTTCCAATCCTTCATCAAGTAGCCTTTGACCTCCCCTTGTGTTACAGTTAATTGTACTCTGCAAGAATGTTCAAGTTTCAAAAGAAGTCTGTCCCTTTTCAGGGTTTTGCTACTGGCAGTGGGAGAGGTCGCAGTGAAGGGGGTGGAAGTGGTGGAACATGGGGTCGTGGTAGCAGCTATCCTAACAGGATTGGACATACTGTAGGTTGCAGCTCCTAGTAAGACCCAGTGGTACAAGCAGGGCCGGCGTTAGGGGGGGGGGGGGCAAGCAGGGCAAATGCCAAGGGCCCCCATCCCCCAGGGGCAGGGCCGGTTTTAGACTAGATGTGGCCCTGGGCAAAGTTAAAGGTGGGGCCCCAAATGCTGAAATATTTTAGCAACAATTTAAGGTCCCCATACATTTTACTCTTTTGTTGGTGGTACCTGTTGCTCCTGGTGGGTTCGGCCATCAGTGTAAGGTGTATGGGGCTCCCTGGACAGTCCTCTGACAGATGATATCAGTGGACATAGGGGATCAAGTTTGATGGAAAATCAATGCCCAACCTCTTTGTTCTAAGAGAGATAAGCCGCCATCAGATCTGTATGGCTATGGCTTTACCCTCTCATAGAAAACACAGGAAAACTCAGATGTGCCAAATTTCTGTGTATGGGGAGGACGGGACCAGATGGGAGAGATAATTGTCAGCTGAAGGAATGTTCAGCCAGCAGTTATTGGAAGCATACGGCCACTTTTAAGGCCGTATTACACGGCCTGATATTCTGCAGAAGTGAGCGCCAATCTGGTAGAATGGAGCTCGCTTAGAGAGCCTACTACAGCAAAAGCTATGGAGGAGATTTATCAAACTGGTGTGAAAAAGAATTGGCTCAGTTGCCCCTAGTAACCAATCAGATTCCACCTACTTAGAATCTGAGTAATGAAAGGTGGAATCTGATAAGTTGCTAGGGGCAACGGAGCCAGTTTCACTTTACACCATGTTTGATAAATCTCCCCCTATGTGTGTATATACAGTATATCATTAGTGATGTGTGTGCAATCCTTGCTGTATATAGTAAACAATAAAGATATATATACTACCTGATCACGTTCCCCGGTGTCCTCAGGCCTTGTCTGTGATATATACTACCTGATCATGTTCCCCGGTGTCCTCACAGAGCGATAGCGTCCTGATTCAGACAATTTTCGCTCCATGTATTAGGGCCCTTACTCAGTTCAGAAGTTTACATGCCGCTACATGTCAGGACTACCGCTACATGCCGGGACCGCAGCTACATGTCGGGACCGCCGCTACATGTCGGGACCGCCGCTACATGTCAGGACCGCCCCTACATGTCGGGACCGCCCCTACATGTCGGGACCGCCCCTACATGTCGGGACCGCCCCTACATGTCGGGACCGCCTCTACATGTCGGGACCGCCCCTACATGTCGGGACCGCTCCTACATGTCGGGACTGCCCCTACATGTCAGGACCGCCGCTACATTCTGGGACTGCCCCTACATGTCAGGACCGCCGCTACATTCTGGGACTGCCCCTACATGTCAGGACCGCCGCTACATTTTGGGACTGCCACTACATGCCAGGACTGCCGCTAAATGCCAGGAATGCCGCTAAATGCCAGGACTGCCCCTACATGCCAGGACTGCCGCTAAATGTCAGGACTGCCCGCTAGTGGTGTAAATATAAGAACTATTTATATGAATTGCTTTAAAAAAATAAATTTAAAAAAATCACTATAATCAGGACCAAATATTACCTCCATACCGTTATTGAAGAAAACACACTATATATAGGCCAATATTACCACCATAAAAGTGACCGCCCCATAATGACTCTATATACACTATATACAGACCAATATTACCGCCATAGATTGACCACCGCATAATGACTCTATATACACTATATACAGACCAATATTACCGCTATAGACTGACCACTGTATAATAAATGACTGTATATACACTGTATACAGACCAATATTATGTGGCTTTCACCCTATGGCTGTACTATTGGTGTATATAGTGTATATATAGAGTCATTATGTGGCAGTCAATCTATGGCAGTAATGACTACGCTATATACGCTATATACAGACCAATATTATTGCCATAGGCTGACCCCTGTATAATGACTTTATATACACTCTATATACAGACCAATATTACCGCCATAGAGTGACCACTGCATAATGACTCTATATACAGACCAATATTACTGCCATAGACTGACCCCTGTATAATGACTCTATATACACTGTATGCAGACCAATATTATGTGGCGATCACTCTATGGCTGTACTATATATACTGTACTGTGGCTGTACTGTATATAGTGTCATTATGTGGTAGTCAATCTATGGCAATAATGACTCTATATATACACTATATACAGACCAATATTAATGCCAAAGAGTGACCACTGCATAATGACACTATATACAGACCAATATTACCGCCATAGAGTGACCACTGCATAATGACTCTATATACAGACCAAAATTACTGCCATAGACTGACCCCTGTATAATGACTCTATATACACACTATATACAGACCAATATTATGTGGGCGATCACTCTATGGTTGTACTATTGGTCTGTATATAGTGTGTATATAGAGTCATTATGTGGTGGTCACTGTATGGCGGTAATATTGGTCTGTATATAGTGTCATTATGTGGTAGTCAATCTATGGCAGTAATGAGTGTATATATATACGCTATATACAGACCAATATTAATGCCAAAGAGTGACCACTGCATAATGACACTATATACAGACCAATATTACCACCATACAGTGACCACCACCTAAGGACTGAATACCACCTTATTTTTTTCTCAATAAAATACACCATATTGCCTTAGTGATGTCATCATACACTATACATAGGAGCTGCAGCAATTACATAGGACTGATGAGGCCGGAGAATGGCTGCAGCTCCTATATACAGTCTATTCACCTCAACACTTGGAGTCAGCAGTGCTTATACACACACACCATTATATATATATATATACACACACACACACACACACTCACACACCCATGAAAACACATTATACAGATACAAACCATCCAGTCCACACACTATACACAGGACATGTAACACACACTACATTCATCCATTATACACCTACATTCATACACATTACACACTACATGTACAGTATACTTACCCCCTCTAGCATGCTGGGTGTAGTGGTACATCCCCCTCATGTACCTTGCAGCAGCAGCAGGCTGTCATCCTCACCCGGCAGCCCTCTCCTCCATCGTCCCGACAGCTCCACACCAGAGCAGGAAGTCACGTGCAGTAAGAGGAGCTGGAGGGAGGGGGAGAGGGAGGGGGAGCAGACACCGAGCCCAGCGTCCTGCAGCCTCTGTGTGACCCCTGATAGCAGCAGCCGGGGATCACTGCCAGACGCTGGAGGACGCTGTCTGTGCTCTACTCTCCACTGGAACTGCGGTAGGGGGCCCCTGGGGGATGGGGGCCCTGGGCATTTGCCCTGCTTGCCCCCCCCTAACGCCGTTCCAGTAGGAGAGGAGAGCACAGGCAGCGTCCTGCAGCGTCTGGCAGTGATCCCTGGCTGCTGCGCTGGGCTGGTGTCTGCTCCCCCTCCCCCTCCCTCCAGCTCCTCTTACTGCACCTGACCTCCTCCTCTGGTGTGGAGCTGTCGGGACGATGGAGGAGAGGGCTACTGGGTGAGGATGACAGCCTGCTGCTGCTGCAAGGTACATGAGGGGGATTCACCACTACAACCAGCATGCTAGAGGGAGTAAGTATACTGTACATGTAGTGTGTAATGTGTATGAATGTAAGTGTATAATGCATGAATGTAGTGTGTGTGTATAGCGTCCTGTGTATAGTGTATGGACTGGATGGTTTGTATCTGTATAATGTGTTTTCATGGATGTGTGTGTGCGTATATATATATTGTGTGTATAAGCACTGCTGACTCCAAGTGTTGAGGTGAATAGACTGTATATAGGAGCTGCAGCCATTCTCTGGCCTCGTCAGTCCTATGTAATTGCTGCAGATGACCACTGAGGCCGCTGATTGTATTGAGAAAAAAAATAAGGTGGTATTTAGTCCTTAGGTGGTTGTCACTGTATGGTAGTAATATTGGTCTGTATATAGTGTATATATAGAGTCATTATGCAGTGGTCACTCTTTGGCATTAATATTGGTCTGTATATAGTGTATATATAGTCATTACTGCCATAGAATGACTACCACATAATGACACTATATACAGACCAATATTACCGCCATACAGTGACCACCACATAATGACTCTATATACACACTATATACAGACCAATAGTACAGCCATAGAGTGATCGCCACATAATATTGGTCTGGATACAGAGTCATTATGCAGTGGTCAATCTATGGCGGTAATATTGGTCTGTATATAGTGTGTATATAGAGTTATTATGTGGTGGTCAGTCTATGGCGGTAATATTGGTCTGTATATAGCGTATATATAGTCATTACTGCCATAGATTGACTGCCACATAATGACTCTATATATACACTATATACAGACCAATATAACCGCCATAGAGTGACAGCCACATAATATTGGTCTGTATACAGTGTATATAGAGTCATTCATTATACAGTGGTCAGTCTATAGCGGTAATATTGGTCTGTATAAAGTGTATATGGAGTCATTATGGGGCGGTCACTTTATGGTGGTAATATTGGTCTGTATAAAGTGTATATGGAGTCATTATGGGGCGGTCACTTTATGGTGGTAATATTGGCCTGTATATAGTGTATATAGAGTCATTATGGGGCAGTCACTTTATGGCGGTAATATTGGTCTGTATTTAGTGTGTTTTCTTCAATAACGGTATGGAGGTAATATTTGGTCCTGATTATAGTGATTTTTTTTTATTTTATTTTTTTAAAGCAATTCATATAAATATTTCTTGTGTTTAAGTTCTTGTGTTTACACCACTAGCGGCAGTCCTGACATGTAACGGCAGTCCCAGAATGTAGGGGCAGTCCTGACATGTAGCTATAGTCCCAGAATGCAGCGGCAGTCCTGACATGTAGCGGCAGTCCCAGAATGTAGCGGCAGTCCTGATATGTAGCGACAGTCCTAGAATGTAGCGGCAGTCCTGACATGTAGCGGCAGTCCCAGAATGTAGGGGCAGTCCTGGAATGTAGGGGCAGTCCTGGCATGTAGGGGCAGTCCCGGCATGTAGCGGCAGTCCCGGCATGTAGCGGCAGTCCCGGCATGTAGGGGCAGTCCCGGCATGTAGGGGCAGTCCCGGCATGTAGCGGCAGTCCCAGAATGTAGCGGCAGTCCTGGCATGTAGCGGCAGTCCTGGCATGTAGGGGCAGTCCTGACATGTAGCGGCAGTCCCAGAATGTAGCGACAGTCCTGGCATGTAGGGGCAGTCCTGGCATGTAGGGGCAGTCCTGACATGTAGCGGCAGTCCCAGAATGTAGGGGCAGTCCTGACATGTAGCGGCAGTCCTGACATGTAGCGGCAGTCCTGGCATGTAGGGGCAGTCCCAGAATGTAGTGGCAGTCCCAGAATGTAGTGGCAGTCCTGACATGTAGCGACAGTCCCAGAATGTAGGGGCAGTCCTGACATGTAGCGGCAGTCCTGGCATGTAGGGGCAGTCCTGACATGCAGCGGCAGTCCCAGAATGTAGAGGCAGTCCTGACATGTAGCGGCAGTCCTGGCATGTAGGGGCAGTCCTGGCATGTAGGGGCAGTCCTGACATGTAGTGGCAGTCCTGGCATGTAGGGGCAGTCTCATAATGTAGGGGCAGTCCTGACATGTAGCGACAGTCCCAGAATGTAGGGGCAGTCCTGACATGTAGCGACAGTCCCAGAATGTAGGGGCAGTCCTGACATGTAGCGGCAGTCCCAGAATGTAGCTGCAGTCCTGGCATGTAGGGGCAGTCCTGGCATGTAGGGGCAGTCCCAGAATGTAGCGGCAGTCCCAGAATGTAGCGGCAGTCCTGGCATGTAGGGGCAGTCCTGGCATGTAGGGGCAGTCCTGACATGTAGCGGCAGTCCCAGAATGTAGGGGCAGTCCTGACATGTAGCGGCAGTCCTGACATGTAGGGGCAGTCCTGGCATGTAGGGGCAGTCCTGACATGTAGGGGCAGTCCTGACATGTAGCGGCAGTCCCAGAATGTAGCGGCAGTCCCAGAATGTAGCGGCAGTCCTGACATGTAGCGGCAGTCCCAGAATGTAGGGGCAGTCCTGACTTGTAGCGGCAGTCCCAGAATGTAGGGGCAGTCCTGACATGTAGCGACAGTCCCAGAATGTAGCGACAGTCCCAGAATGTAGCGGCAGTCCTGGCATGTAGCGGCAGTCCCGACATGTAGGGGCAGTCCTGACATGTAGCGGCAGTCCCGACATATAGCGGCAGTCCCGGCATGTAACCTTCTGAATTCAGTATGGGCCCTAATACATGGAGCAAAAATTGTCCGAATCAGGACGATATCGCTCTGTGAGGACACTGGGGAACATGATCAGGTAGTATATATATCTTAATTGTTTACTATATACAGCAAGGATTGCAAACACATCACTAATGATATACTGTATATTTACACATAGGGGGAGATTTATCAAACATGGTGTAAAGTGAAACCGGCTCAGTTGCCCCTAGCAACCAATCAGATTCCACCTTTCATTACTCAGATTCTAAGTAGGTGGAATCTGATTGGTTGCTAGGGGCAACTGAGCCAATTCTTCTTTACACCAGTTTGATAAATCTCCTCCATAGCTTTTGCTGCATCCTAAAAGAGCCATGTAGTAGGCTCTCTAAGCGAGCTCCATTCTACCAGATTGGCGCTCACTTCTGCGGAATATCATGCCATGTAATACGGCCTTAAAAGTGGCCGTACACTTCCAGTAACTGCTGGCTGAACAATCCTTCAGCTGACAATTATCTCTCCCATCCGGTCCCGTCCTCCCCATGCACAGAAATTTGGCACATCTGAGTGCTCCTGTGTTCTCTATGAGAAGGGAAAGCCATAGCCATACAGATCTGATGGCGGCTTATCTCTCTGAGAACAAAGAGGTTGGGCGTTGATTTTCCATCAAGCTCGACCCCCTATATCCACTGATATCATCTGTCAGAGGACTGTCCAGAGAGCCCCATACACCTTACACTGATGGCCGTACCCACCAGGAGCAACAGGTACCACCAATAAAAGAGTCAAATGTATAGGGACCTTAAATTGTTGCTACAATATTTCAGCATTTGGGGCCCCACCTTCAACTTTGCCCAGGGCCACATCTAGTCTAAAACCGGCCCTGGGTACAAGTGAGTAATAGCCAGGCTGTTATTGTGGAATGGATCCCTCAAAGCTCCATCTCCACAGCAGTCAGTAGTCAATCTGAAACCCAGTAATCCAGGGAAGGTCTGGACTGTTCTAGGTTTGTCCGAAGCTTTCTGGCTGATGGTGCCCCAAAGGTTAATTGCAGTCAAGACACAACAAGAGACGTGGCCAAGGAAACTCCCTCGGCCACTGTACTCACAGGATCTTTTTTAGAGGAATGGGAGGAAAGTCAGCATCTGGAAGGCAGCGTTGAAATTCCAGGGGTTGTTAGGCGTGCAAGCAGTCAAGAGAGCCAAGCAGGGGTATCTTCATAAAAAAAAACATAATGGAAAGACATGCAACTAGAGGACAGCCTCATTATCAAATATGATGATAATGTGGCAGATCCCACATGGAATTTGGTAGCTCCGGCATCGTCATCTTCAGGGCACGATGGGCTGGTGCTATATAGCAGTGTGAATGGCTGAGTGTAAGTGCAGGCACATTATAGCAGCAGTGTGTATAGCTGAGTGTAAGTGCAGGCCCATTATAGCAACAGTGTGTATAGCTGAGTGTGAGTGCAGACACATTATAGCAGCAGTGTGTATAGCTGAGTGTGAGTGCAGGCACATTACAGCAGCAGTGTGTATAGCTGTGTGTGAATGCAGGCACATTATAGCAGCAGTGTGTATAGTTGAGTGCGAGTGCAGACACTATATAGCAGGAATGGAGAGGATGGGAAACACAAGGGCTGACAGAGACTTCAGGGAGCATGAAGGAATGAGCAGGGCAGATGTGGGCACATACATGCAGCACTTTCTGTATAGGGAGAGAGGGGTTACAGCTATGAAGAGATTACCTCCACAGTCCTGTCCCCTGATGCAAGCCTCAGCCTGAGGTGGATCTGCTATGATTTGGAAGGTAAGGGAGACTTCCTGGGTCAGAGTACAGTGCTGTAGACCCTGCTATGCAGACCATGCCCCTCTACCACTCCCCCTCCCACCCAGTACAGGGAGCTCTTAAACCAAAGCAATGCTCTTACACCAAGTTACAATTTTGAAAAACTGTGAGCTCTTCTTGCAAAGCACTCTCAATCCAAGTTACTCTTAAACAGAGGTACCACTATATAAAAGGTATGTTCACAGTATATAGATATGAATAAGATAATAGCTAGATGGACAGACATTCTTATATGGGTCCTAACTAAGTTGTGGGGGCTAAATACTTACTGGATATAACTGCACTGTAAGCAGTAATACCGTCTGCAGAGCTTGTGTACAGCTTTTTTTACTGTACGTCTTAATACTTAGTCTTAGGTAGCATAAGCCGTAAATATGGTCCACACACTAGGTAATAATAATGCCCCTAGAGGACGTATATGCAATGAATGGGGGCTTGCACTTTGAGTACCCAGTGTTAGCAATGTCCCTGTTGGGAGCTCATCGCCTATTGGAGACCCCAGGTCTAGACAATATTAGATGATAAAGTTTCTCCCCCATCACCCCCAGCTCATCCCTTTGCAATCTATGATAACACATTCAACTAACAGAGGGCAAATGTATGAAATGGAGCTGAGAAATATGCGCCAAATACTTACAAATCCGAAGAGTAAATACGAGGATTAGTGGATAACGCAGCATCATTATCATGCATGCTTCTACTGAAACAAAAAGGAAGCAATGAGAGAGGAAGTGCTGGGTGGGTTTCTGTCACAACTCTGACAGCAAGTGAAGGAAATTTCTCTCTCTCGCTGTCAAGTGTAACTGTGGTGTCCCACTATCGAGTACCTTCGGCCAGGGCCGTTTTAATACATTGGTGGGCCCAGTGCACAGCCCTCAAGAGTGGGCCCCCCCCTTCCCTTTTGGCACATTGTATAATGTACTGAATTTGCCCCCACACTGTATCAAGAGCCCCAATACATACAGTAGTTACCTTATAACACTATTTCCACCATACAGTGATTACATATTACATAAAAACTGCACTAAACAAAACAGAAAGCTATCATCAATGATACCATTACATAATACCGCCCCAACACTACAACCCTATAACAGAGTGCAGTTACATCCAGTGACTCACCGGGGGCGTCTTCTCTGATCAGAGTCTGTCACCTTTTCTTTTTCTCTCCATCCAGCCTGGGCCACCTTGAAGTCTTCTCCTGGCTGTGAATCTTCTCTCCAGAATCTGCCAGACAAATATTTAAGGCTCCACCACATACAGTAGTTAGGTCCCTTGTACCCCTATACAGTAGTTACACCCCTCTGTACCCCTACATAGTTACACCCCTCTGTGCCTCCATAGTTTTAAGGTGTCCCTGTAGTATATAGACCCTCATGTGCTCCTCCAGTTATATACAGCCCCCCTGTGCTCTCCCACAATAGTATATAGCCCCCCTGTGCTCTCCCACAATAGTATATAGCCCCCTGTGCTCTCCCCCCAATAGTATATAGCCCCCCTGTGCTCTCCCCCATAGTATATAGCCCCCATGTGCTCTCCCCAATATATAGCCCCCCTGTGCTCTCCCCCATAGTATGTAGACCCCTGTGCTCCCCAATAGTATATAGCCCCCCTGTGCGCTCTCCCATTAGTATATAGCCCTCCTGTGCTCTCCAATAGTATATAGCCCCCCGTGCTCTCCCACAATTGTATATAGCCCCCCTGTGCTCTCCCCCCAATAGTATATAGCCCCCCCTGTGCTCTCCCCCCAATATTATATAGCCCCCTGTGCTCTCCCCCAATAGTATATAGCCCCCCTGTGCTCTCCCCCAATAGTATATAGCCCCCCTGTGCTCTCCCCAATAGTATATAGCCCCCCTGTGCTCTCCCCAATATATAGACCCCCTGTGCTCTCCCCCATAGTATATAGCCCCCTGTGCTCCCCAATAGTATATAGCTCCCATGTGCTCCCCAATAGTATATAGACCCCTGTGCTCCCCAATAGTATATAGCTCCCCTGTGCTCCCCCATAGTATACAGCTCCCCTGTGCTCCCCCATAGTATATAGCTCCCCTGTGCTCCCCAATAGTATATAGCTCCCCTGTGCTCCCCAATAGTATATAGCTCCCCTGTGCTCCCCAATAGTATATAGCCCCCTGTGCTCCCCCATAGTATATAGCCCCCTGTGCTCCCCCATAGTATATAGCTCCCCTGTGCTCCCCCATAGTATATAGCCCCCTGTGCTCCCCCATAGTATATAGCTCCCCTGTGCTCCCCCATAGTATATAGCCCCCTGTGCTCCCCCATAGTATATAGCCCCCTGTGCTCCCCCATAGTATATAGCTCCCCTGTGCTCCCCCATAGTATATAGCCCCCTGTGCTCCCCCATAGTATATAGCTCCCCTGTGCTCCCCCATAGTATATAGCCCCCTGTGCTCCCCAATAGTATATGTGCTCCCCCTCCCATATAACATTGAAAAAAACAAACACTTTTACTCACCTAGGTCCACGCGTTCCTCTTCTCTTCCCTCTTGTGGCCGCACTTCCTGTGGTCACAAGTGGCTGCACTCCCCTTACCCTCGCGCCGACGCTCCAGTGACGTCGGGCGCTAAAGGGAGAGTGCGGCCTCTTGTGACCGCAGGAAGTGCGGCCACAAGAGGGACTGACAGGGAGGGAGCCAATGGCTCTCTCTCTGTCAGTATCGCTGCCACTGAGGCGCTGAAGCGCCGCAGCGGCAGCAGGCGGGCGGGGGCAGCGGTGGACGGGGGGGCCCTGCAGGGGGCGCCATGGAGGGGTAAGTAGATTACCCATCCATGGCGCTCCCCCCTGACAGGCTGGTGGCCGCAGCCCTGTGTGACCGCACTGGTCGCACATAGCAGCGGCCGGCCTTCTCGGGGGGGGGGGGCCCTTTAACCAGTGGGCCCGGTGCACGTGCACCATGTGCCCTCTGGTTAAAGCGGCCCTGCCTTCGGCACCTGTTGCAAAGTTATCACTCCAGGTTAAGTGGTGATGCAGTTACCTACAGTTTTACCACTAGGTGTCAGTGTTATTTATAAGTCTTGTTATTTCATGCACAGCTGAAGGAAGGTAATGGGTTAATGTTGTTGTTATACCATGTGTTCTGTACTGACCTATAGGAGGTGCTCTTTCTCGCTCGACCTATCCCTACTCTCTACACACTCACCCCCTGAAGGAGGAGTTAGCTCCGTGTGGGAGGAAGTCAGTGAAGTCAGTTGAGTCTAGACATGAGTGTGTATAGATGCAGCTAGTGACCAACAGTTCTTCCAGTATTACTACTATATCTACTATGCAGTGCTAAGCAATTTTAAGGGAGAAGAGTCCAAGAACATCCTAGCCCACACCGAGTACACGTCTAAAAAGTGCAGGGCAGTATCCTGAAACACAAAAGGGAACTAGCTTGGATAGGACAAACTACCGAAAGAGGTCTATGTATCCTATCTCGCAAAGCAGGTAACTGGGAAGGCCCGGAAGCTTACATCCTACACCCAGATAAAAATGACTGGGGCTTGTATCACTCTATTAGGACGGGTAGATCGACACTGTAGAACAGAAGGTGGTCAGACATAGTCTACATACAGGTACAAGTACAAGTATTACACTCCAAAGTATTTCTTCAAGTTCCGGCAGAGTACAATGCTACACTGGGTCAGGGCTCCTTCGACAAACTCTACTCATCTCTCCAAGCGCAGATACAACTACCTCTCTTCTACTCTAATTCTCTAAGCACCTCCTAAAGCACAAAAAAGTTCCAGCACTAAAGTCTATGTGGAGGTTTATCTATTCTACTTAAGTGTATCGGATTACTGAAAGTGACACAGCAGAGCTCAGGTACTGATATAGCAGAGCTGAGGTACTGACGTATCAGAGATGAGGTAGTGACATGGCAGAGGTGGGGCAGTGATATAGCAGAGTTAAGGCAGTGACAAAGCAGAGCTGATGCAGTGACATGGCAGAGCTGAGGTAGTGACATAGCAGAGTTGAAGTAGTGACACAGTAAAGCTGAGGTAGTGACATAGCAAAGCTGAGGTAGTGACATAGCAGAGCTGAGGTAGTGACATAGCAGAGCTGAGGTACTGACATAGCAGAGTTGAGGTGGTGACATAGCAGAGTTGAGTCAGTGATCTAGCAGAGCTAAGGTAGTGACATAGCAGAGCCGAGGTACTGCCATAGCAGAGCTGGTGTACCTACTTAGCAGAGTTGAGGTAGTGACATAGTAGAGTTGAGTCAGTGATATAGCAGAGCTGAGGTAGTTACATAGCAGATCTGAAGTAGTAACATGGCAAAGTTGAGGCAGTGATATAGCAGAGCTAAGGCAGTGACATAGCAGAGCTGAGGTAGTGACATGGCAGAGATGAGGCAGTGATATAGCAGAGCTGGGGCATTGATATAGCAGAGCTGAGGTAGTGACATAGCAGAGCTAAGGTAGTGACACAGAAGATTTTAGGTAGTGATATAGCAGAGCTGAGGTATTGACATAGCAGAGCTGAGGAAGTGATATAGCAGAGTGGAGTCAGTGATATAGCAGAGCTGAGGAAGTGACATGGCAGAGTTGAGGTAGTGATATAGCAGAGTTGAGGTAGTGACACAGCAGAGCTGAGACAGTGATATAGCAGAGCTGAGGTACTGACATAGCAAAGTTGAGTCAGTGATCTAGGAGAGCTTAGGTACTGACATAGCAGAGCTGAGGTAGTGACATGGCAGAGTTGAGGCAGTGATATAGCAGAGTTGAGTCATTGATATAGAAGAGCTGAGGCATTGATATAACAGAGCTGAGGTAATTACATAGCAAAGCAGAGGTAGTGACATGGCAGACTTGAGGCAGTGATATAGCAGAGTTGAGGCAGTTACACAGCAGGGCTGAGGTAGTGACATAGCAGAGCTGAGGCAGTGACACAGCAGAGTTGAGGCAGTGACACAGCAGAGTTGAGGTAGTGACATAGCAGAGCTGAGGTAGTGACATATCAGAGCTGAGGTAGTGACATGGCAGAGTTGAAGCGGTGAAATAGCAGAGCTAAGGTAGTGACATAGCAGAGCTGAGGAAGTGATATAGCAGAGCTGAGGTAGTCACATAGCAGAGTTGAGGTAGTGACATAGCTGAGTCAGTGATATAGCAGAGCTTAGGTAGTGGCAGAGCTGAGGTACTGTCATAGCAGAGCTGGGGTACTGACATAGTAGAGTTGAGGCAGTGACATAGCAGAGTTTAGTCAGTGATATAGCAGAGCTGAGGTAGTTACATAGCAGAGCTGAAGTAGTAACATGGCAAAGTTGAGGCAGTGATATAGCAGAGCTAAGGCAGTGACATAGCAGAGCTGAGGTAGTGACATGGCAGAATTGAGGCAGTGGTACAGCAGAGTTGAGGCATTGATATAGCAGAGCTAAGGCATTGATATCGTAGAGCTGAGGTAGTGACATAGCAGAGCAGAGGTAATGACAGCAGAGCAGAATTGGTGACAGAGCAGAGTTGAGGTAGTGACATAGCCAAGTTGAGTCAATGATATAGCAGAGCTGAGGTAGTGATATAGCAGAGATAAGGTAGTCACATAGCAGAGTTGAGGTAGTGACATTGCAGAGCTGAGTTAGTGACATAGTAGATTAAAGTGTTTCGAGACTCTTTGATGAGGCTCCACAGGCTCTTCTTTTGCGTATTCATGTTTCCCAGGGGGCAATGCACCTAGTACTTCACTGCATTGAGCGCTTTCACTGTTTGGCTGTTTTGGCATTTTTGTTGTTTGGCTGGTCTCCCTGAGATCAGCGATTTGTTTCTCTTATGGCTCTACTAAGCTGTATGTGGATGGAAACCTGGCCTTGGTTTTTCCCTTGTCCTTACATTGACTTATAGGGCCGCTTAATATGGTGGTTTTGGTGGTTTCCTTACAGGAGCCACCCCTTGGCTGGGTCCTTCCTGGATGGATATCTGGCTAGTCCTGTGTTTCGAGACTCTTTGATGATGCTCCACAGGCTCTTCTTTTGCAGAGTCAGTGATATAGCAGATTTGAGGTAGTGACATAGCAGAGTTGAGGCAGTGACAAAGCAGAGCTGATGCAGTAACATGCCAGAGCTGAGGTAGTGACAGCAGAATTGAAGTAGTGACACAGTAGAGCTGAGGTAGTGACATAGCAGAGCCGAGGTAGGGACATAGCAGAGCTGAGGAAGTGATATAGCAGAGCTGAGGTAGTGACATAGCAGAGTTGAGGTAGTGACATAGCTGAGTTGAGTCAGTGATATAGCGGAGATTAGGTAGTGACAGAGCAGAGCTGAGGTAGTGACATAGCAGAGTTGAGGCAGTGATATAGCAGAGTTGTGGCATTGATATAGTAGAGCTGAGGCATTGATATAGCAGAGTTGGGGTAGTGACAGCAGAGTTGAGTCAGTGATATAGCAGAGCTGAGGTAGTGACATAGCAGAGCTGAGGTAGTGACATGGCAGAATTGAGGCAGTGATACAGAAGAGTTGAGGCATTGATATAGCAGAGCTAAGGCATTAAAATCGTAGAGCTGAGGTAGTGACATAGCAGAGCAGAGGTAATGACAGCAGAGCAGAATTGGTGACGTAGCAGAGTTGAGGTAGTGACATAGCCGAGTTGAGTCAATGATATAGCAGAGCTGAGGTAGTGATATAGCAGAAATGAGGTAGTGACATAGCAGAGTTGAGGTAGTTAAATTGCAGAGCTGAGTTAGTGACATAGTAGATTTAAGTGTTTCGATACTCTTTGATGAGGCTGCACACACTCTTCTTTTGCATATTCATGTTTCCCAGAGGGAAATGCACCTAGGACTTCACTGCATTGAGCGCTTTCACTGGCAGCTGGCAGTTTTGTTGTTTGGCTGGTCTCCCTGAAAACAGCAATTTGTTTCTCTTATGGCTCTACTAAGCTGTATATGGATTGAAACCTGGCCTTGGCTTTTCCCTTGTCATTACATTGACTTATAGGGCCGCTTAATATGGTGGTTTTGGTGGTTTCCTTACAGGGGCCACCCCTTTGCTGGGTCCTTCCCGGAGGGATATCTGGCTAGTCCTGTGTTTCGAGACTCTTTGATGATGCTTCACAGGCTCTTCTTTTGCAGAGTCAGTGATATAGCAGATTTGAGGTAGTGACATAGCAGAGTTGAGGCCTTGATATAGAAGGGCTGAGGTAGTGACATAGCAGAGTTGAGGCAGTGATATAGCAGAGTTGAGGCAGTGATATAGCAGGGTTGAGGCAGTGATATAGCAGAGCTGAGGAAGTGATGTAGCAAAGCTGAGGTAGTGATATAGCAGAGGTGACGTAGTGACAGCAGAGTTGGGGAAGTGATATAGCAGAGTTGAGGCAGTGATATAGCAGAGCTAAGGTAGTGATATAGCAGAGCTGAGGTAGTGACATAGCAGAGCTGAGGTAATGACATAGCAGAGCTGTGGCAGTGACATAGCAGAGCTGATGTAGTGACATAGAGCTTAGGTAGTGTCATAGCAGAGTAGAGATATTGACATAGCAGAGTGGAGTCAGTGATATAGCAGAGCTGAGGTAGTGACATAGCAGAGCTGAGGTAGTGACATAGAGCCTAGGCAGTGACCTAATAGAGTTGAGGCAGTAATATATCAGAGTTGAGGCATTCATATAGCAGAGCTAAGGCATTAATATAGCGGAGCTGAGGTAGTGACATAGCAGACTTGAGGCAGTGTTATAGCAGAGCTGAGGTAGTGATATAGCAGAGCTGAGATAGTGACAAAGCAGAGTTGATGTAGTGACATAGTAGAGCTGAGGTAGTGACATAGCCGAATTAAGGTAGTGACATAGCAGAGTTGAGACATTGATATAGCAGAGCTGAGGTAGTGACATAGCAGAGCTGAGGCAGTGACATAGCAGAGCTGAGGTAGTGACATAGCAGAGTTAAGTCAGTGATATAGCAGAGCTGAGGTAGTTATATAGCAAAGCTGAGGTAATAACATAGCAGAGCTGAGGTATTGACGTAACAGAACTGAGGTAGAGACACAGCAGAGTTGAGGTAGTGACATAGCAGAGTTGAGTCAGTGATATAGCAGATCTGAGGTAGTGATATAGCAGAGCTGAGGTCGTCATGGGCGGCGGGTGAGCTAAGGGGTAGAGGGGGCTCACAGTGACCTGGGGGGAGGGAGACAGTGATCAGCAGTAGCTGTCAGTGTCCTCCCCCACTTCAGTGGGCTGGGTTAGAAGCACTTACTCGGCCCATTGAAGAGAGGGAGGACACATGATGCCGACACGGAGGGTGGGGGCCAGGAGCTGGGAGTGGTGTTGGGTTGGACTGAGATTTGATGATTCTATGCGTTTGGTGGGGGTGAATGCACCTAGATAACAGCAAAACTGTGCAGAATCCATAATTCATTGATTTTGGAAAGATGGAAAGCTAAAGATGGAAAGCTAATGCAAAAATAATTTTGGGGGGAATACCCCTTTAACCCTTTCCCGCACAAGGACGTAACTGTACGTCCTCGTGCGGGTGCGGGCGTTCAGAGCAGGGCCCCCCCTCTGAACCGCCGCAATCCCAGGTGCGTCATGTAGGCCGGGATCGCGGCTATTAGCGGGCATTGTCCGATCGCCGTGCTCGCTAGATAATCGGAGGCAGCTGTCAAAGATGACCGCTGCCTCCGATTACCGGATTCAAACGTTCCCTGGTGTCTAGTGGGGGAGATTGCTCCTCCAGGACGTTGTCCTGGAGGAGCAATCTCCGTTACTGAAGTCGGCCAGGGACCGCTCCAAGATGGCGCCGTCCCCGACTCGGCACTCGTTTGTTTTCGGCTGCAGCAGCCGAAAGCAAACGAGTGCCGATCTCATTGATCTTTGCTGTATAAGTATACATCAAAGATCTCAATGAGAGATCAAAGTGTATATACTAGAAGTCCCCCAGGGAGAATAACCCTAACCCCAGGGGGGCTTCTAGTATATGTGTAAAAAAAATAAAAATAAAGTGTTGTTGTCAATAAAAAGCCCCCTCCCCTAATAAAAGTCTGAATCACCCCCCTTTTCCCAGGTTATAAATAAAAGTAAATAAATAAATAAACATGCTTGCTATCGCCGCGTGCGTAATCGCCCGAACTATTAATTAATCACATTCCTGATCTCGCACAGTAAACGGCGTAAGCACAAAAAAATCCCAAAGTGCAAAATTGCACATTTTTGGTCGCATCAAATCCAGAAAAATTGTAATAAAAAGCGATCAAAAAGTCGCATATGCGCAATCAAGGTACCGATAGAAAGTAAACATTATGGCGCAAAAAATTACAGCTAACACGGCCCCATAGACCAAAGGATAAAAGCGCTATAAGCCTGGGAATGGAGCGATTTTAAGGAACATATATTTGTTAACAATGGTTTGAATTTTTTACAGGCCATCAGATAATATAAAAGTTATACACGTTGCATATCGTTTTAATTGTAACGACTTGAGGAACATATATAACATGTCAGTTTTTCCATAGAACACACGGCGTAAAAACAAATACCCCCCAAAGAAAAAGAATTGTGTTTTTTTTTTCAATTTCACTGCGCATATAATTTTTTTCTGGTTTCGCAGCATATTTTATGCAGAAGTTCAGCCTGTCATTGCAAAGTACAATTTTTTTTTTAAAATCAGATTGTTTTGTTACTATTTTTAACACAGATATATAAAGGGAAACATAAAAAAAAAAGAAAAAAAAGAAAAGGGGTATCTGCAATCAAATAATTACATCGTGTAACATTACATCATGTAACATTGGAAGCGACTTCACAAGCCCTTGTGTCAGGTACAATTAGAGTCCCAATTATAGGTGATATGAAGAAAGGAACCAGAAAAGAACAGGATCAGTCATTAGCAGACAACCTTAACTAAGGAAAAAACAGTGAACAAACATACACGTGTATCGTAGCACCGAGGAGATCATACTATAAAAAGTTCCATAGACACATCTAAGCCCTACAATAGATCATATAGTGCGAGAAATAGGATACGTGTATCCGTTTGACATTTTGCATTAATGGCTACTTGCCACTGAGTTGAGCATGACCTGTATAGGGTTTCTACAACAGTCCCATAAGGACCTCGAGGGTAGTCCCGCCGTGTCGATCCAACGCCCCCATATTTTTTCAAATTTATGCGTGCATTTCCTCCTAATGTAAACACCTCTTTCCAGTCTGATGGTGAGGTTCATTTTGGTGATAAATTCCTGTATTGTAGGGGGGTCTGTCTGAATCCACCTGGATGCGATTACTTTCCGTGCCTGATATAGCATTCTTTGAATTGCGACCATATCAGTATCTTCTATATTTGGGAACTCTATAATCCCCAGTATACAAGTTTTTGGTTCCATAGGTAGAGAGAGGCCGTATATTTTAGTGACTATATCTAGTATTCCCTTCCAGAAGGCCTCTAGCTGGCTACATGCCCATATCATGTGTAATAGTGAGGCATTCTCTGAGTGGCACCTTGGACAGTCTGCAGTCGGCCAAGCACCAATTTTATGTAGAAGTATGGGTGTCTTATAGGCTCTATGTAATAAGAATAGCTGCGAGAGCCGCTGAGATTCACTAAGAGAAATCATGGTGGTAAGTTCAAGAACGTCGCTCCAGTTTTCATCAGACAGACTTCCCACATCCGCCTCCCATTTCTCACGTATCGTTAATGGGAATTGACTAAAGTGCTCTGGGAGGAGCTGATTGTATAAGGTTGATATCAGGCCCTTAGTAGAGTCCCCTTTAGATATATAACTAAACAGGTCATGGGAAGTGATACTCAAGTCAGTCTGTCTTTTTTGTGCCTCGTAAGCATGCCGAATTTGTAAGTATTGGTACAACCGGGTATGAGGAAGGTCAAAGGTCGTGCGAATATATTCGAAGGTGGCTATTCCGTCCTCCTGGATGATGTGTTGCAGGAATAGAATACCCTTATCCTCCCATGGAGAAAACCCCTCCAGTTTAAAAAATTCTGGCAGTAGGGGATTTGCAAAGTACAATTAGTGACGCAAAAAATAAGGGCTCATGTGGGTCTGTAGGTGTAAAAATGCAAGTGCTATGGACTTTTAAGCACAAGGAGGAAAAAACGAAAATTAGCCTGGTCCTGAAGGGGTTAACTGTGAGTGCTCATCAGGAGAGCTCACAGTGAAGGGGGCCCTGTCAGCACCTGTCAGCAGTAGCCCCCGATACTGAAGCTGCTGCTGCAGGAGCAGGACACATGGGGGGCGTCCGGGGATGGTGGGACTTCACCTTAAAATTGGCACTGTGTTGCCAGATCGCGGTTGAGAGGTATGGAGTTCTTTAACAAAAAAAACAAACACACAATCTCTTGCAACGCAAGGTAGATACAGCTATATTTGGTCACTTAGCCTTTACAATCACTGCAGAAAGAAGGTTAACTGAAGAATTCAGCTTCAAAGCACTTTAGTAGAAATATGTATGCGTTGCGACTATGCTTAAAGGGATCACAGTCCAATTAGAATCTTCACAGTTGGGCTTGCTGTTTGACAAGTTGAGAACAATCATTCTCATGAGAACTGTGAGAACACAGGAGAATTCTGCAGCATGGCAGCTGATCAGCACTGTCTCCATCTGGAGGCATAATAGAGGATGGCGGTGCCAGGGGGCACTTGAGCAATTTCTTTACCCTTGGTCTAGATGAAACAAAAAGAAGAACCAGTGTGGACTGGTAGTGACTTGCTTGTACTAGGTTGGAAGAATCTTCTCCTTAGAATTGACTAAGGACTTAGAAAAAGCAAACTTAGGAAAACTTAAAAAAAATAGAGCCACATGGCTGACTGGATATTCTGACTAGCAGAAGCTGAGCTAGCAGACATGGTTAATTGCAGAATATACGATGCTCAGAAACACCTTAGAATTAGTGATTATGGAACTTTCCGAACATTTAGGTTCAGCCAAACTGAACACTCAGCATTTGACTCCCAGTAGTGAAGAAGTTGAAGTTGCTGCAAGATTGGTAACATTAAGCAGCTATTGGACATTACAGTGCGGTAATTAGGAAGTGGATCACCAGGGGGCACCAGAGGTAACACCTTTCCGGCTCCCTGGACACCTTCTTCAACCATAAGGCACATATTCATAGACGAGGAGTCTTCAGGGTCTATGGGAGGGCTGTATGACTTCACTCTTTATGTGATGAATGAGGACACAGATGGTGATGAGTAACACAATCCCAGATAATATCCAGCATATTACACATCTTACACAAACACCCTTTAGGTCTCTTCTTATCAAGTTAGGATCTGAAAAACATGAAAATATTAAAAATTAAAAAATTCTGTGCCGTTTGAGGGGGTTTCGTGTTTACGCCTTTTGCCTGATGGTAAAACGGACATGTTATCTATGTTACTCAAGTCAGCACGAATACAATGATATGCAACTTGTATAATATAATTTTATTTGATGGCTTTTAAAATATTAAAACTTAAAAAATAAATACAGTGGTGCCTTGGATTACGAGCATAATTTGTTCTTGGACGGCGCTTGTAATCAAAATCCACTCTTACACCAAAGCAAATTTTTCCATAAGAAATTACTGATATGCAGACAATTGGTTCCACTCCCCCCAAAAATAATGATTTATTATTCTGAATAACATGTAAAACAAATGAAACAAACATTCAGAAACATCAGAATCTGTGATATTATAAGTTACTGTACAGTAATGGAGAGGATGGGAAACACAAGGGCTGACAGAGACTGCAGGGAGCATGAAGGAATGAGCAGGGCAGATGTGGGCACATACATGCAGCACTCTCTGTCCGGGGAGAGAGGGGTTACAGCTATGGATAGTCCTGTCCCCTGATGTAAGCCCAAGCCTGAAGTGGATCTGTTATGATTTGGAAGGTGAGGGAGACTTCCTGGGTCAGAGTACAGGGCTGTAGACCCCGCTATGCAGACCATGCCCCTGCCCCACTCCCCCTCCCACCCAGTACAGGGAGCTCTTACACCAAAGCAATGCTCTTAAACCAAGTCACAATTTTGAAAAACTGTGAGCTCTTAAACCAAAACACTCTAAAACCAAGTTACTCTTAAACCAAGGTTCCACTGTAAATAAAAGTTCTTCAAATTACTCTATTTCCCGCCTTATAACACTTTTAATTTTTGGTCTATGAGGCTGTGTGAGGTGTAAATTTTTGCACCATGATCTGTTCTTTCTATCGGTACCTTACTTGTTTATATGCGACTTTTTTTTATCTCTTTTTATTACAATCTTTCTGGATTTGATGTCACCAAAATTCAGCAATTTTTGGCATTTTTTGCAGTTTACCATGCGAGACCAATTTGACTTTGTAGGAACCTTTACTTGCTTTGGAACATCCTGACTAGGTAAAGGTCCTGCCTTTGGGTAGTTACCCGAGCTTTTGCTTTAGCACTGCATAGCTTTTACAATACACGCACTAACTAAAATGCCTCTCACCCTCCTGTGTAAGTCGGCCATAAATCAGCCAAACGAACAGACAATCAGGCAAACACTTACCTGTCCTCTGATCGCTTAGTTCTGACCTGTCACATTTCCAGTGTACATAGATACTAGAGGAAACATTGATAGTTAATACAGCGCCATCTGCTGTTCTTTTCAAATAGTACCTCTAGCTTATACTGCAGCTGTTACTATACTTCTACACCAGAGCCCATACCAGTGTGCTAGCCATAGAAACATCTCTGTATTACAGAACATTTATCTCCTCTATACTGCTTTCTACATCACCTACATGTACATAGATGTGGAAAACCATAACTAGAATATAGCTGTGACCCTTCAGGTAGAGATCAGCACTGGAGGAGACAAGAAAAGCAGAGATGATCAAAGAGCTTCAAGCTGCTCCTGCGGAACATTATATCCATCCAAGAACTATAGTAATAAGGGACTAAAACCAAAAGAAGCATTACATATGTGTTATAGTAGTATAAATGTATAGTGAATTACCAGTCTTGCAGTATTCCCCGGGGGTCACAGTCTTGGAGACATTACTGACAGGGTTATGTGCGGTGCAGATATAGGTGGAGCTCACACCACTAGGAGGTATATACAGGACACCAGGGCCGGACTGGGGCTGAAAAGCAGCCCTGGCACACAAACCCCACCAGCCCACATATATATTCCCCACACACCTATTGCACTATGTTGAGCAGAATTTTTTTTAGCTTTACTACTGTCACATTATTTTCTTACATATGTAAAGTATTACTCCCTGCAGACTATAGAAGAGTATACAGCAGTGATATCCCATAGCAGGTGTACACAGATGCTGAGAGTATACAGCAGTGGTCAGACAGTCACAGGTAGAATACAGAGCCATTACAGAGGATCTTTCCCCACTCCTGTCATTGTGCTGTTCCCCTATCCGACGCCTAAATAAATTATCTCAGACTGCTGACTAAATGGAGTTCACAGACGCTGAAATAAATTCATAACCTGGACCCCCAAAAAATGTATGACACAGGCCTAAAATGCATACCCCAACATGTAACTTCACACCCCAGGCCACATTAACTTATACTGCAAACACCAAAGGAAACACAGATCCAAGACTGCCTCTCCCCACACAGCTCAATCCCCTCAACCTCCAATCTCTCGAGTGCACCTCCTCCGTACTCCTCCATTCTCTATAGTGTGCACCACCTCCGTACTCCTCCATTCTCTATAGTGTGCACCACCTCCGTACTCCTCCATTCTCTATAGTGTGCACCACCTCCGTACTCCTCCATTCTCTATAGTGTGCACCACCTCCGTACTCCTCCATTCTCTATAGTGTGCACCACCTCCGTACTCCTCCATTCTCTATAGTGTGCACCACCTCCGTACTCCTCCATTCTCTATAGTGTGCACCCCCTCTGTACTCCTCCATTCTCTATAGTGTGCACCACCTCCGTACTCCTCCATTCTCTATAGTGTGCACCCCCTCCGTACTCCTCCATTCTCTATAGTGTGCACCCCCTCCGTACTCCTCCATTCTCTATAGTGTGCACCCCCTCCGTACTTCTCCATTCTCTATAGTGTGTACCACCTCTGTACTCCTCCATTCTCTATAGTGTGTACCACCTCTGTACTCCTCCATTCTCTATAGTGTGCACCACCTCCGTACTCCTCCATTCTCTATAGTGTGCACCACCTCCGTACTCCGCCATTCTCTATATTGTGCACCCCCTCTGTACTCCTCCATTCTCTATATTGTGCACCCCCTCTGTACTCCTCCATTCTCTATAGTGTGCACCCCCTCCGTACTCCTCCATTCTCTATAGTGTGCACCCCCTCCGTACTCCTCCATTCTCTATAGTGTGCACCTCCTCCGTACTCCTCCATTCTCTATAGTGTGCACCCCCTCCGTACTCCTCCATTCTCTATAGTGTGTACCACCTCTGTACTCCTCCATTCTCTATAGTGTGTACCACCTCTGTACTCCTCCATTCTCTATAGTGTGCACCACCTCCGTACTCCTCCATTCTCTATAGTGTGCACCACCTCCGTACTCCGCCATTCTCTATATTGTGCACCCCCTCTGTACTCCTCCATTCTCTATAGTGTGCACCCCCTCGTACTCCTCCATTCTCTATAGTGTGCACCCCCTCCGTACTCCTCCATTCTCTATAGTGTGCACCCCCTCCGTACTCCTCCATTCTCTATAGTGTGCACCCCCTCCGTACTCCTCCATTCTCTATAGTGTGCACCTCCTCCAGGTAACACAGAGGGGACACAACCAGAGTGACACTGCCAGGAGCCACACTGTGTGACAATGTGAGTGCGATGTGCTGCATCACCGGCTCTCACACACACCTGTCCTAGCTGATTTGCCTCTTTCTTGCACAGTAAACGCTTAGGGGAAGATTTATGAAAGGGTGTAAATATACACCTGGTGTAAACTGCCCACAGCAACCAATCACAGCTCAGCTTCCAGCTCTGGTAAAATATAAGAGGAGCTGTTATTGGTTGCTGTGGGCAGTTTACACCACGTGTATATTTACATCCTTCTTCTATCTCCCATATTTTTCACTTCAAGTCCGATCTGTGCCCCATATATTTGATTAAAGCCCCTCTATGCTCCAATTACTAGTGTCCCCCCCACAGTGCGCCCACCAGAGAAAAAAACAAACAAACAACAACTCTCCTGTGACCCGTTCCTGCAACTCCTCTCCCAGCAGCGCGTGTCTTTTCTCTATCAGGCATCAGTGTGACTTCTGGTGCTGCATGGTTTTGCTGATGGCTTTGTAGTCCTAGTCCTACACACTACTTACCCCACCTGACCCCTCCCCCCTACACACACACTAGAATCCCCTGCTGTGCTCCGATATAATAATAAGGCCACCTGTGCAGTGCCCCAATAGTAATAATCCCCCCTGTGCTCTGTCCCATAGTAGTTATCCCCCCTGTGCTGTCCCCATAGTACTCCCCCTGTTCTGCACCCCCATAGTAATCTCCCCGTGCTGCACCCCCATAGTAATCCCCCCGTGCTGCACCCCCACAGTAATCCCCCTGTGCTCTGCTCCATAATACAGCCCCCATTCCCCCCCCACCCCGCATTGCCAAATACAAACAAAGACATTATACTCACCTTATTCTGAAATACAGCGGGTCCTTCTCTCTTCTGATCTCCTCGCAGGCCGTATCCTCCCAATAAACTTGCGGTCCCGTGGGCTGTGGGTGGGCGGCACTATCGTCAGTCTGAGCATGATGTTTCGGAGGGGCGGCCGCTGACAGGGGCACACTAATTAAGATCCCCCCCACACTTACACACTACCCTACCTGCCCCCCACACACACACACACACACTCACACATTAGCCCACCTGACAAATCCCCCCACACTCACTACCCCACCTGACACTCCACACACACTCACACACTACCCCACATGACCCACCACACTCACACACTACCCCACCTGACAAATCCCCTACACACGCTCACACTACCCCACCTGACAAATCCCCCCCACACACTCACACTATCCCACCTGACAAATCCCCCCCACACACACTCACACTATCCCACCTGACAAATCCCCCCCACACACACTCACACTATCCCACCTGACAAATCCCCCCCACACACACTCACACTATCCCACCTGACAAATCCCCCCCCCACACACACTATGCCACCTGCCAAATCCCCCCCCCCACACACTCACACTCTCCCACCTGACAAATCCCCCCCTCCCCTCTCCACTCCTCCACCTGACAATCCCGCCCCTGCCACCGCCTCCCCCCGCCTGTCCGAATCGGCGCTTCTGCCACCTCACCCCTCCGTGGCCTGCTCCTTCCACCGCAGCCCGCTTTTTCCCGTGCGGCCCGCTCCTCCCACCGCAGCCCGCTTTTTTCCGTGAGGCCCGCTCCTTCCACCGCAGCTTGTCCCGTCCTGGCCCGCTCCTTTCACCGCAGCCCGCCCCTGCTCCTGGCGTGCTCAACCAATCAATGTGGAACAGGAGCGTGGGGCCGCTGCGACTGGCTGTTGTGCATGTACAACGCGTGCGCCACAGCCAGTCGCAGCGGCCCCACGCTCCTGCTCCAAGTTGATTGGATGAGCACGCCAGGAGCAGGGGCGGGCTGCGGTGGAAGGAGTGGGCCAGGACGGGACGGGCTGCGGTGGGAGGAGCGGGCCGCATCGGTGATTTTTTTTTTTTTTGTTGTGCAACCCGGGCGGCCCACGGACTGGTAATCCGGACAGCCCAGCGGGCATTTGCCCGGTTTGCCAGATTACCAGTCCGGGCCTGCAGGACACCTTGGGTCACATGGATATCACTTCTGTGTACACCACTCCATGTTATAGTCACATCTCTTCTCTCCACAGCGCAGAACACGGCCAGCGAGCAGGTGTCATTGATGGTGATGGTGTGGCTGATCTGGACGTCTTCAGGTGATATTCTCTCTATGTAAGAAACGTGTAAGAAAGTGTGTAAGAAAATTGAAAATTAAAATTTTCTGTGCAGAGATTTTATTGTAATCCAATATCTTTCTTAATTATAAACCCATTACCAGAGAAATGCACCCCAATATTGATTGCCCCGTTTCTGCAGTTTATAGAAATACCTCATATGTGGCCCTATTGCGCTCAGATATAAAGGAGCGCCTAGTGAATTTCAACGCCTCCGTTACATTTCTGACTGTACCACTTCTGGTTGGCAGAGGCTCTGGGGTGCCAAAACATAAAAAACACCCCTAAAGGGACACCATTTAGAAAACTACACCCCTCAAGGAATGTAACAAGGGGTGCGGTGAGCATTTGGACCCCAAAGGTGCTTCACAGATTTTCAGAACAATGTGGCGTGAAAAAGGAAAAATCTAATTTTTTACACTATAATGTTGTTCTAGCCTTCAATTTTTAATTTTTACAAGGGGATAAAAGATTAAAAAAAAACACAAAATGTGTAGCGCAGTGTCTCCCGAGTCCGGAAATACCCCACATGTGGACATAAAGTGCCAAGGGGGGGCAGGACGAGGCTCCAAAGGGAAGGAGCGCCAATTGGTGTTTGGAAGCGGAATTTCACTGGAATGGATTTCAAGGGCCATGTCACATTTACAGAGCCCTCGTGCTGCGAAGACAGTGGGAACCCCCCACATGTTAACCCATTCTGGAAACTACACCCCTCATGGTATCTAACAAGGGGTGCAGTGAGCAAATGGACCCCACTGGTGACGGGCACAAATGTGGAAATTTCATTTTTTTACTCTCACGGCACAAATGTGGCCATCCGCAAGGGGTCGATATCCTTAATTCATCCCTTGTTAGGTTCCTTCAGGGGTGTAGTTTCCAGAATGGGGTCACTTGTGGGGGGTTTCCAGTCTTTTGGCAGCACGAGGGCTCTGTAAATGCGACATGACGTTCATCATCCATTCTAGCCAAATCCAACCTCCAAAATCCAAATGGCGCTCCTTCCCTTCGGAGGCTTACCCTGCGCCCACACGGCACTTTATGTCCACATGTGGGGTATTTACGGATTCAGGGGAAATTGCTCTACACATATTGTGTGTTTTTTCTCTCTTTCAACTCCTTGTGAAAATGAAAAATTCAACAGACCAACAGTATAGTGTAAAAAATTTTATATTTCATTTTCATGCCACATTGTTCCACATTTGTGCCAGTCACCAGTGGGGTCCATATGCTCACTACACCCATTGTTACATTCCCTGAGGGGTGTAGTTTCCATAATGGGGTCACTTGTGGGGGGTTTCAACTGTCTTGGCAACACAAAGGCCTTTTAAATGCAACATGGCCCCTCGAAATCCATTCCAGCCAAATCCAGCCTCCAAAAACCAAATGGCGCTACTTCCCTTTGGAGGCTCGTCTTGCGTTATTGCGGTATTGCAGTATTGCGTACTCAGGGGGAAATTGCTCTACACATGAATGAAAATTGAAAAAATTGAGACAAGATCAATGAATTAGTGTAAAATGTATTTATTTTTTTTAAACTAAATGTTGGTCTAGCCTTGATTTATTTCCATTTTCACAAGGGGTTAAAAGAGAAACTAAATACAAAACGTGTAGGGTAATTTCCCCTGAGTAAGAAAATACCCCACATGTGGACATAATGTGCCATATGGGCACAGGGCAAGCCACCAAAGGGACAGAGCGCCATTTCGGACTGGAATGGAGGATGGAGGCCATGTCGCATTTACAAAGCTCCTGTGCTGCCAGGACAGTGGAAATCCCCCACAAGTGACCCCATTCTGGAAACTACACCCCATAAGTAATCTAACAAGGAGTGCAGTGAGGATATGGAGCCCACTGGTGACTGGCAGATATGTACAACATGTGCTGTGAAAATGAAAAATATGATTGTTTTCATTTTCACGGCACAAATATGCCCATCACCAGGGGGCCATATCCCTGCTGCCCCTCTTGTTAGATTCCTTATGGGGTGTAGTTTCCAGAATGGGGTCACTTCTGGTTTTTTTTACTGTCTTAGCAGCACAGGGGGTTTGTAAATGCAACATGGCAAGCTTCTAATGGGAATGGGGGCCATGTCTATTTAGTTGGGAAAAAGTGACAATTTTAATTTATTTGGGGGTATTAGGCCAATTATTAGTTTATAAGGTTGAAAAGGACAAGAGTCCATCAAATTCATCCAGAGGAAGGCAAAAAACCCTTGTGAGGCAGACGACAGTAGCGATCCTGTATGCCCCCAGCCCAGACTATACCCCGGGTTAAAATGGCCTAGGCTAGATTATACCCCGGGTATATTTTGGCCTAGGCTATTTTATACCCCGGGTATATTTTGGCCTAGGCTATTTTATACCCCGGGTATATTTTGGCCTAGGCCAATTCATACTCCCCCAGGCCATTTCATACCCCCATGAAATCAGCAGCACTGAGTGATAGACACAAGAATTACTTACTTTTTCACCATTTTATTGGGGATCCGGCTCTGTCTGCTGAGTTAGGTGAGAAGCTGCTGATGGAAATATTAAAAGTCTAAATACATTGGGGCAGATTTATCATTGTGTTTGCACTATTGTTTTACTTTTAGTTTTTTTCTAATAAGGAGATTTGTGCAAAATCTGTGCAAGATTTATAAAGGGTTTTGCGCTATTTTCCATCAGTTTCCGCCACCTGCACTTTTTTTCAATGTTTGCACTGGGAGGGGCGGGGTTTTCTAGTAACTACTTTTATCATTAGATTTATCATATGCAAATTTTCTGTTTTTGCGCAAAATCCTCCCCTAGCGTAGCGTTTTAGCAAAGCTGTGTTAGGCTGGGTTCACATTGCAAAAAACGGACGAAAAATGGCTGAAGAATACGGATGCATTTGTGTGCCTCCGTTTTGATCCGTTTTTTCCATTGACTTCCATAATAAAAAAAGGATAAAAAAGGGATCAAAATGCATCAGTTTTTTTTAGTGTACACAAAAATATGGTCCACCACATTTTTATGTACGCTAAAAAAAAAGATAATTCGTTTTAAATCCTTTTTTTTTTTTTACAAAAATGGATGAAAAAAAAAAACAGACAGCAAAAAATGCTGTGTGAATCCGGCCTTAGACATAAAAGATGTATCAAGGCACTTGCGTGTAATAATGATTTTTGCGCAACAACCGTAAATTTTGCGCAGCCCATACAAAGCACCGCCTGCTCAAAAAAAATGCGTAGATGATAAATGCCACCATAGACTTTTATTACTTCAACCAGAAAAACTTGGCTGTTCATTACATAAGGAAATCATAAAATCCTGAAAATTTAAAGTCACTGTCGTATTTTTTTTTTGTTGCAGAAATCAATAGTCCAGGCGATTTTAGGAAACTTTGTAATTGGGTTTATTAGCCAAATCTGCCATTATCTGCATGTAAAAAGCCTTTTCCCAGGTCCCCCCCTCCCTCCTCTTTTCCATCCACTCCAAAAAATCAGAAAATTGTGACTTGTTGCATGAGTTGTACCCTGTCTGCTCTAGGGGGAGGGGAGGGGGGGGGGAGGAGGGAGTTAGCCGGCAGCAGAAAGCAGATAACAGAGGATTACAGGCACAGAGCTGGGTGACAGCTGTAATCTGAGCTCAGACAGGACACTGGTGACTGTCCCAGGAGATAACGGGTGAGGGATTTGTAGATTAACTCTTTGTTGTCCTGTTTTGGTCTTTTCTTTAGCTCTCTCCATAGGAGAACAATGAAGACAGGGGGGAGAGCTTCAAACTGCTTTTTCATGATAAAAATGCATTTTTCGGCTAATGAACCCAATGACAAAGTTTCATAAAATCGCCTGGACTATTTATTTCTGAAAAAAAAATTTTCACGACAGTGACACTTTAACTTTACATTGGCCAATTATTGGGTGAATATGAATCAGTCACCTGATCAGTCACACTATATCAGTGTCATACACCAATCAGCACATGACGTGTTCTACATGGATCAGCACATGACAAGTAATACACGGATCAGCACGTGACATGTCCCGCACCAATCAGCACATGACGTATGCCGCACCGATCAGCACATGACGTGTAATACAACGATCAGCACATGACATGTAATACACCGATCAGCACATGACGTGTCCTACACCGATCAGCACATGACGTGTAATACACCGATCAGCACATGACGTGTAATACACCGATCAGCACATGACGTGTAATACACCGATCAGCACATGACGTGTAATACACCGATCAGCACATGACGTGTAATACACCGATCAGCACATGACGTGTAATACACCGATCAGCACATGACGTGTCTTACACCGATAAGCACATGACGTGTAATACACCGATAAGCACATGACGTGTAATACACCGATCAGTACATGACGTGTAATCAGTGTCGGACTGGGGTACCTGGAGCCCACCAGAGGAACCGATCTTTGGGGCCCACCAATATAGAACCAGTGAGACATGACACGCTAACCCCGTCCTTTCCTGGATTCATCTGTATCTGTGACAAATCCTTTCTTAAAAATATTTTCAGTTGAACTAAAACTCTCAGAACACCCTACATTTATAAAGCTCTCAGTGTATGCTGGGAGTTGTAGTCTCTGAGAGGATAACCCTATAATAAATCACTGTGTGCAGAGTCTCCTGGTGGATGCAATCTGGGTGACAACCATCAGCCCTGAAGGTCCAGCAATACATCTGTGTACAGCGGCAGTTATCAGAGGATTCTACTATTGTACTACAACTCCCATCATATCCTGAGGGCTCTCGACTGTTAGTACATGCTGGGAGTTGTAGTGCCTTCAGCTGTTGTAGTTGGGTCCTATACACTGGATGCTTTGTGGCATATAAGAATACATAGATCTTAGAGGCTTAGTGTAGGGAAGTGACCCCGGAACAGCATCTCCCCCCTATCCCCTATTAGTGCTGTTCTGGGGTCACTTCCCCACACTGAGCCCCCACAGATCTCCGTATTCTGATCTCCCACAAAGCATCCAGTGTATAATGCACCTAGGACCCAACTACAACAGCTGCAGGCAGGGGCGCCGCAATCATGAGGCGACCTGAATCGTCTGCCTCAGGCGGCGCCACCAGCTGTCACCATGGGGGCGGCATTCAGTGGCAGATTATAATATGAGCGGTTCGGCGGCCGCCCACATTATAATCCGCCACTGACTGTACCATGTACTGGAGCCCCCCCGCCCCCGGGCAGTATCTGTAATGAGATGCTGGGAGCGGGGGGGACTGTATTCATAAGCGCCGCGCTGTACTAAATCAGCCGCGCCGTGCTGATACTACAGTGCGGCGCTTATGAATACAGTCCCCCCCGCTCCCAGCATCTCATTACAGATACTGCCCGGGGGCGGGGGGGCTCCAGTACATGCATTCCACGTCCGTGATCCGTCAGGATCACGGAACGTGGGAATGCAGCCTTAGTCCCCCGGCTGATGTGCGGCTGCCCGGGGTGTCCCATCCTGTCCCCGGCAGCGCGCGCATCAGAGAGCTCCCCGTGCGCCGGAAGTCACAGCCGCAGGCGCATGGGGAGATCTGTGATGCGCGCGCTGCCGGGGACAGGACGGGACACCTCCGGCAGCCGCACATCAGCCGGGACAAGACCAGAGAGGCTCGACGGGGGAACGGAGGGCAGGTGAGTTGTGTGCTGTTTTTTGTTTTATCTGCTGTGCAGGGGGGGGGGGGGGAGGGGGGGACCATCTATAAGGGAGGGGGGAAAGAGGGGGACGATCTATAAGGGAGGGGGGAAAGAGGGGGACGATCTATAAGGGGAAACCATCTATAAGGGAGGGGGAGAGGGAAGAGGGGGACCATCTATAGGGGGGAGAAGGGGACCATCTATAAGGGAGGGGGGAAAGAGGGGGACCATCTATAAGGGGGGGGGACGATCTATAAGGGAGGGGGAGAGGGAAGAGGGGGACTATCTATAGGGGGGGGGAAGGGGACCATCTATAAGGGAGGGGGGAAAGAGGGGGACCATCTATAAGGGAGGGGGACGATCTATAAGGGGGGGGGGACCATCTATAAGGGAGAGGGAAGAGGGGGACCATCTATAGGGGGGGGGAAGGGGACCATCTATAAGGGAGGGGGGAAAGAGGGGGACCATCTATAAGGGGGGGGGCCATCTATAAGGGAGGGGGGAAAGAGGGGGACCATCTATAAGGGGGGGCCATCTATAAGGGGGGGGGGGCCATCTATAAGGGAGGGGGAGAGGGAAGAGGGGGACTATCTATAGGGGGGAAGGGGACCATCTATAAGGGAGGGGGGAAAGAGGGGGACCATCTATAAGGGAGGGGGACGATCTATAAGGGGGGGGGACCATCTATAAGGGAGGGGGAGAGGGAAGAGGGGGACCATCTATAGGGGGGGGGGGAAGGGGACCATCTATAAGGGAGGGGGGAAAGAGGGGGACAATCTATAAGGGAGGGGGGAAAGAGGGGGACCATCTATAAGGGGGGGCCATCTATAAGGGAGGGGGGAAAGAGGGGGACCATCTATAAGGGGGGGACCATCTATAAGGGAGGGGGACCGTCTATAAGGGGGGGAAGAGGGGGACCATGTATAAGGTGGGGAGGGTGACCATCTATAAGGGAGGGGGAGAGGGAAGAGGGGGACCATCTATAAGGGAGGGGGGAGAGGGGGACCATCTATAAGGGGGGGAAGAGGGGGACCATCTATAAGGGGGGAAGAGGGGGACCATCTCCTAAAAGATCAGCACCCTCCTCTCCTGACATCCTCTGTGCTGCTGGGACTTCTATAGGATTAGCACCCTCCTCTCCTGACATCCTCTGTGCTGCTGGGACCTCTCCTATAGGATTAGCACCCTCATCTCCTGACATCCTCTGTGCTGCTGGGACCTCTCCTATAGGATTAGCCCCCTCCTCTCCTGACATCCTCTGTGCTGCTGGGACCTCTCCTATAAAGTCAGCCTCCTCCTCTCCTGACATCCTCTGTGCAGCAAGGGACCAAACATTATGTTTATTGGGGACAGCAGTGGGGGGGGCAGTAGTGGATTATAATGTGGGCGGATTGACGGGGGGGGGGGGGGGGGGGCGTCATTCTATAGTTCGCCTCGGGCAGCAGAGAGGCTAGAATCACCCCTGGCTGCAGGCACTACAACTCCCAGCATTTACGGACAGTCTGCAGCCCTCAGGATATGCTGGGAGTTGTAGTGCCTGCAGCTGTTGTAGTTGGGTTCTAGTTTAAAAGTTTGCGCTAGTGTACTGTAGTGACCGCGGGGCTGTGTCAGTACACTACCGCAAACAATACACTGACCCATTTAGACCCTAATGGTACACAGGCTCTGCACACTATAGTAACTGCACTGAAATCACTTCTAATGACTCACAAGTGACGTCTTCTCCCATTGCCGTCGCTTACTGTTTGCTTTCTTCTCCATCTGGCGCAGCATCATGAAGACTTCTCCGACCACAAATCATCTACAGGCGCGCAGCTGGGGTGACTGGGGCAGAAGGGCAGCTAGGGTAACAGGGGCAGGGGAGCAGCTGGGGTGACAGGGAGGGGGAGAAGCTGGGCGACAGGGGGAGCAGCTGGGGCGACATGGGGAACAGCTGGGGTGACAGGGGGAAGGGGAGAAGCTGGGGAGACAAGGAGAGCAGCTGGGGTGACAGGGTGAGGGGGAGAAGCTGGGGAAACAGGGGGAGGGGGAGAAGCTAGGGGTGGCAGGGGCCAGGGGAGAAGCTGGGGGGGGGGGGGAGCTGGAGAGGCAAGGGGAGAAGATGGGGGGAAGGGGGAGAAGATGGGTGGGCAAGGGGAGAAGATAGGGGGGGCAGTGAAGACGCTGGGGGTGGCAGGGGGGAGAAGATGGGGGTGGCAGGGGGGAGACGCTGGGGGTGGCAGGGGGAGAAGATGCGTGGGCAACGAGAGAAGATAGGGGGGGCAGGGGGAGAAGATAGGGGGGCAGTGAAGACGCTGGGGGTGGCAGGGGGGAGAAGATGGGGGTGGCAGGGGGGAGAAGATGGGTGGGCAAGAGGAGAAGCTGGGGGTGGCAAGGCAGACGCTGGGTGTGGCGGGGGAGACGCTGGGGGTG